>NC_061805.1:49774359-49881859 GCF_021462225.1 Girardinichthys multiradiatus | reverse complement strand
GCTGTAGATCTCTGCAGTTCATCCAGAGTGATCATGGGCCTCTTGGCTGCATCTCTGATCAGTCTTCTCCTTGTTCGAGATGAAAGTTTAGAGGAACGGCCGGGTCTTGGTAGATTTGCAGTGGTCTGATACTCCTTCCATTTCAATATGATTGTTTGCACAGTGCTCATCGGGATGTTTAAAGCTTGGGAAATCTTTTTGTATCCAAATCCAGTTTTAAACTTCTCCACAACAGTATGTCAGACCTGCCTGGTGTGTTCCTTGGTCTTCATGATGCTCTCTGCACTTTGAACAGAACCCTGAGACTATCACAGAGCAGGTGCATTTATACGGAGACTTGATTACACACAGGTGGATTCTATTTATCATCATTAGTCATTTGGGACAACATTGGATCATTCAGAGATCCTCACTGAACTTCTGGAGTGAGTTTGCTGCACTGAAAGTAAAGGGGACGAATAATATTACACACCCCACTTTTAACTTTTTTATTTGTTAAAAACGTTTGACACATCCAATAAATTTCATTCCACTTCACGATTGTGTCCCACTTGTTGTTGATTCTTCACAAAAAATTACAATTTTATATTTTTATGTTTGAAGCCTGAAATGTGGCAAGAGGTTGAAAAGTTCAAGGGGGCCGAGTACTTTAGCAAGGCACTGTATCTTGTCCTTCCTGATGATGTATTGAAAATTGTGTTATGGCTGTTTAAACATGAGGAAGCAAAAGAGATTTTGCGACACATTAAGTTCTGTTACGCCTTTAAAGTATGCAAGATTTGCTCCGGTTTAGAATAGCGAGTGTGTATTGGGACCATAGGTGTGGAATTCAAATCGTTGTGCTTCATCAGGACAGGGTAGATTACTTCTGCCATCATGTCACTGTCACGTTTTTCAACTGACCACCTGTGGATGAAATTTCAGTGCTCCAAGAACCCCCAAGTGGTCAGAGAATTATTACCTCAATTAATCAGAAACTAGGACTAGCTGTCAGTTTCACTTTTAGTTACAAGCACCTGGCATGCCAGATATGTAATACGGGTTTACAAAATGAAACATAACTTTTAAATAAACAAAATAAAATGCAAATACAAAGATGGAAACTTGAAGCCATTTTGTTTTTTTTCTTTTTTCTTTATTAAGCAAGTTGGATATAGTGAGAGAAAACCTAATTACTTACAGATATGCTTTGATCATATGCTTTTACTAGCAAACTCTGTATATATATATTTGACTCTCATTAACCATTAAGTGCAATTGTTGGGACTTGGGAGTATTATTACAGTGCTTGTCCACCAGGGGTCCTCCTGGAGCCACTGCTGACTCTGCTACAGGTGTTCCTGATCCTTGGCTGATTGTGTATACCTGGGAGGAGTATTTAGGAGCCTGCCACCAGTCCTTTGTTGCTTGAGTGTTTTTGCCCATGTGTACCTGTGAGGTGTGGGCAGTTTCCTCTCTACCTGGACTTGGACATCCAGTACCTCTTACTACAGTGAACTTTGGATTATTCACCTCTAGACTGTGGTTTGGTTCCTAAACCTCCCAAGCTCCTACCTCTGTGTGGACTCAGACCTGCTGTTGGACCAGCATTCTGGATTACCTGACTCCTGAGCCCTGTGGTATGATTCCCCGGTGTATTTCTACTTGTGATCGAAGTAAGCAAGATTCTTTGAACTTTGTGGATTTATTTCCCGAGAAGCCTGAAGAACCTGCCTGAGCAATTCCTACTGGGTTTCCGGTGTTACTTGAAATACTGACTGTAAACAGACCTTTGAACCTTTTCTGGTCTCCTGAGTGAGTTTGCATGTGGGTCAAACAAATTCCTAAAGAGATGACAGCAATAAAGTACAAAATTATCTCATTCAATATTTTATTAGACTGCAAATAAAAAATAAATATGTTTGTGTGAAAAGATTAATGGCGCATTTTAAAATCTCCTTCAGAAAACAGACCATAGAGCCCCAGTTGTCACTGAATGCAGCTTCTCTTTTTGACCCCTGAACTGCAGAATAAATCAGATGTAGCCTCAAAATGTTTCTATGTTTATGGTAACTATCTGTCATAAATGTGTGAGGATTCCTGTTTGCTGAGCTTGTCCGTGTGTAAAAACACTGAAAGGAGAAACTGCAGAGCCTTCTGACCTTGGGCGCCCATGAATCTGCAAGAAACAAGCAGCAGCTCATCAAATATTTACAGCTCAGTCTAATTCAGGATCTGATGTGGTCGTTTTTTGTTTAGCTGTGGGCTGCAGGCTCCCAAGGAGGAGACGGAAACGTGCTGGATCTGTGGGTCCAAAACTCCAGTGAAAACTTGAAACTAACCGTTCCCACCTCAGAAATGGCCACACAGGTGTTCATTTATACTGTCCAACTATCTGCTCTGGTCCAAAACTCATATAAAAGAGTGCTACAGAGCACTGTTCACTAAAACCAGCCGCCACAGAGACAGTTTCCTCCCCCAGGCTGTTTCTCTGATGAACATTTAATAGAGTACAAAACAACAGCATACAGATGTTGCAAATGCACCATTTTATATTAGATATGTGTTCCGTACATTGTATATTGTACATTGTAAATTTGTATATTCTGTAATGCAAAAACAGAACAAAAGAGCAAAGTGTACCGGAGGCAAATTCCTTGTTTGTATGTACGAACTTGGCAATAAAGCTGATTCTGATTTTACAAAGAGAGAAATCGGCATATGGAAAATATTGTGTTTTCTTTGTTTAGAAAGCATAATGATATCAAACATGTCTGGTCCGGTAAGTCTTTTGGAGTAAATGTCACGTAGTGTCTGACTGCTGATCTGAGTCAGTCAGTGTGAGCCTAGGGTTCTGTAGTGATGCTTTTTGTTCTCAGACAGGCAAATACGTTTCTGGTTGGTATGTGAAAAGTACAAAGGGTGTGAATACTTTTACAAGCTGGCAAACATGAAAATGTTTACAGTGAAGCAATAGAAAGTTTGTATACATGCTTGGTACCGGTTCTGTTTCCTAGTTTCCCTCCAAACAGCCAAACTTTGTAATCTTTTAAAGTGGCTTTGGGCTTTCTGGAGGTCTCTCAAAGACTTTCTTTTTTTTAAACGTTTTATTTTTAACTAAAGCCCAGTAACTGACCATTATCAGAAGAATATTTTTATTTTGTTAAGCCATTTATCTCTAACCTATTCAAAATTTTAAAAAAAGACTCCGCAGCTGAAGAATGAACCAGCATTGTGTCAACACATAACCCACAACCCCAAACTAAATATCTAATATATCTAGTTTTAAATTAGATATTTAGCCACTTTGCTACTCCTGGCCTGATTTGAGCAAATACCTGATTGAAAAAGCAGCTAAAATCCTTCAGAAAGACCTTCAGAAAGCCTGGAGACCAACTGATGGCTACTTTAGAAGTAGATATTAACTGACTCTCTGATATTTCATGAAACACAGCCTGTGCAGTTTGTTCTAATCATGAGCTCAGTTCAGCACATACATTTACCATCCAGGGTCCTTTATCACAGTTTACTGAAGGCAATATTTTCTATATTACTGTTAAAATGTGCTTCATCTAAAATGTCTCTGAGACTATATCACTTAACTCTAACAGGAAATAGAAGAAATGAATTCAATGTGTCCATATTTCATTCAGCGTAAATGTCAGATTGGATTGATATAAATCGGTTTGGCCTCTCGGACCTTTTGACCCGAGAAGCTGCTGCTTCTGTTTGCTCCAGAAACATATTTTTTAGGTTTTGATTGGGTCTGATCAACATAAATAGGAAAGTACTGAAGTAAATTATATTTCTAAATAAATATATAAAACCAAAAATTAGGAGTAAATACCCTCATGTATGAGAAGTATAAAAATAATTAATAGCATTTTCATTTATCATTTCATTTATATTTTTCTCGATTTTTGTTATGTATGTATTTATTTTACTAAACATTATAATGCAACATGTAATGGGTGGATGGATGGGTGGATGGATGGGTGGGTGGCCGGATGGATGAATGGCCGGATGGGTGGATGGATGGGTGGACCACATTATCTTTATATGTATTATTTTACATCATAACTTCCTGTATGACATTTTAAGTGTTAAAGCCATGGCCTTGGTACAGTTAGAATCAGAATCAGAATCAGAAAAGCTTTATTGCCAAGTACGTTTTTGGACATACAAGGAATTTGTTTTGGCGTAGTCGGTGCAACACAATACAAATTAAACAGTATAAACATATCTACAATATCACCATAATGTATTCATATGCAGAAACTGGTCTAATATCTAATTTCTGGTTATATTAGACTAACAGAAGACTGAAAGCTGAAGATTTTTTTGCAGCTGAACTTAAGAACATAGATCATGCAGGCTACCTTTATTTATTTAGAGGTAATCGTGAATACAGATATTGGATTGCAGTCAGCCAGCATTTTCCCACATCCCTTCAGCTATTAAATATGTATTTATACAGCAAACACTGTTTTATTTCAGTGCAGAGCTACATTATTTTCCTTTCTTTCTTGATCCTTTGATTGTAATTCAGCAGATGGAGGCAATGTGCAGATCTGCAGTGAGGAGAAACAGGACGTTAACAGGGAAGGTGAAGGGGACTCCTGAAAAAGGGGAGCCGGATTTATTCAGGTGAGGAAGTAAGTGTGAAAGAGAAAAGTGATAAATGGTGGAGTTTAAAGAAGCTGATACAGGTATGAAAAGATTTCCAAAAATGATTTTCCAAAATTATAGGACAAGAATTCATCCATCCGAGCTCCAGTCTATAACAGGGCAACACAGAAATACACAAAGCAGACAACCACACACACACTTACACCTAAGGGCAATTTAGAGAGACCAATTAACAGTCATGTTTTTGAACTGTGGGAAGAAAGATGGAGTACCTGGGGAGAACCCACACATTTACAGGGAGAACATGCAAACCCCATGCAGAAAGACCCCAGGCCTGGATTTGAACCCAGGACTTTCTTGCTGCAAGGCAACAGTGCTACTAACTGCTCCACCGTGCAGCCCGGGGAGAGATTCAAACTGTTAATTTTCTGATGATTCTAGAGATCCAAGAGAGCTTAAAGCAACAGCATAATAAACGGGTTTTCTAATTATCATTTTATCAAAGCCAGGAAGATTTAGATAATTTAATGCAATATAATAAATATAATGATTTGGAAATATGGATAATTTGCTTGGGGGGAAAGTGGGATCGTATTTGTTCTCGGCTTAATAAAGAAGCTTATCTTCAGCTGAGACCATCTGGCATTATTGTTGAGGTCAGATGATCCGATGCTGCAGTCCACCACTCTGCTTTAACAGCCATCACAGAGCTGGGAGTTCACATTATTATGAGTCCGCTGCTTGATGTTTGAGACCACCGAAGTGGCCTTTCAGCTGAGGCACCTTTAACATCCACTTTATTGAGGCAGGTAGCTCAAATAAACTTCAGTTTCATCAAAACTTTTCATTGCATTTCTTACCTTCAGATCTTCTGCACCTGCTGACCCCTCTGTCTTCATGATGCTGCTGCACCTTATTAAGTATCTTCTCCTGCTGAAGCAGACTGCTGTCACTGGGGCACAGCTAAAGCTTTCATCCCATTTAAACCAGTTGGGTTTTCTTTGTAAAGTTTACTGTGTTTGATTGAAAATGAAACAGAAGATCTGACCATCAGCTCTGTTTTTAGGTAATTTGCTGCTGCTTCTTTAGGCTTAATAGTAAATTCATCCCTGGTCAAAAGGTGGGAAACTAATTAAGAACAAGATGCAAATAAATAGTTTCTAAAAGCAAATGAAACTCATTATTTCTGCTGGCGTTAGTTTAAGAAGTGACATTTCTGCTCTTTAAAACTGATTTTACATCCTGCTCTGATTATCAGGGTAAAACCAAATGTTAAACCTTTCATTTGCATCTCACTGTTCACTACGTGTATTATCATCACCTTTTCTTTGCTTCCTGTTGAAATATTCAGTTCTTTTAAAAGAGTGCTCATAGCAGACAGAGCCTTTCATGTTCTTCAGAAATGACACTGATTATTAACTTACTCATTAAGCCTTTGGCTTCAACTCGTTAAAATATCCGATGTGAGCTTCGCCTTGTGTAAAAAATGAAAGTATCAAGGACATTTTAAAAAGCATTTCAAAGGGTCCCAATGCAGCAGTTGCAAGAACTAATGCCTCTTTTCCACTGGCTTGATTTGGCCCTACTCAACTCCATTCATGTTCTGTCATGTATGGCTTCTTACCATGAACGGATCTCTACTGACTTATGTCGGCTAGAATGCAGGAACGGTTCAACTATCACAAGCGCTTGAAAAGGCAGGTTGACTTTGAGTTTACTGAGGAACACCTGGAAGGTCTGGGATTTGCATATAGAATGGAAAACAAGCCTTAGATTTAATGCCACACATGATTAATAACAACCACAAACCATCCTGGAACATCTGATTAATGGACCAATGCTGTTTAATTTGAAACTTGTGCACAGACCTGATTAAAATTCTACAGTTGTGGACCTGAACCTGCCTGCCTGGGTGTGTTTCTGTACTGTTTTTGTGAATAATGTCTGCAGTTGGTGAAACTGATCTTCACAAGTGAAATCAGGAATCAGTGCAACCTGCTGCAGACACTGTTAGTCTACCGGAGGTGACTACTGGCTGAGTGACGTGTTCCCATAAGTCATCACTGGAAAACATTTCCTTGAAGCGCTGCAGTCATCACCCACCTGTTCATCATCAGAGATTAAATATGAACAAAAAGATCAGTGACATGCTTAGTTTGATCCACATACACAGAATATTTTAGCAAAACCTCTTTGTAAAACTCAAAGCATTTGGAGACCAAGGCTGCATTTTTATTCCTGCAAGAAAGGTTCGCTGCTGATCTGCATGAGGGCTGACAGAAGAGATGTTGTGCTGGAGGATACCCAAAAGATATTTTCTTCCTTTATGAAGTCATTCAAACTGCCTTATGGATCAGTTTCTGTAAAATTACCAACGCTGGCATAAACACACAAAAGCAACCGTGAAATTTAGACACACTGTTAAAATTCATTCATCCATTTCAGATTAATTCTGTTTTTTCTTTATTTTTGTCAAACTTAAATGTTTAAAATCATCAAACTAATTTATAGGTTAGACAAACCCAAGTAAATATAAAAGCAGTTTTCATTAATTGAGGGAAAAAAGCTAACTAACCTTGTTAAATCATGAAATAATGGTTATTGATCAACTTTTTTTTATTTCACTATCCATGCCCAGGCCTGATTGCTGCCAGACCTGTAGATTCAAGAAATCACTTAAACAGAACCTGCCTGACAGCTTGAAGTAGGTTCATAGATCCCAAATAGCAACATATGCCTCAATCTAAAGAACCTATGAATCTATGTCCTATGGACCAATACTCCAGGCTCTGCTGTGGAACTCTGCAGCTCCTCCAGGGTTACCTTTGGTCTCTGTGCTGCCTCTCTGATTAATATCCTCCCTGCCCGGTCTGTGAGTTCTGGTTGGAGGCCCTCTTTTAGCAGGTTTGTTGTGGGACCATGTGCTTTCCATTTCAAGATGAAGGATTTGTTCTCAACAACTTTGTCCCTGACTTGTTTGGAGAGTCCTTTGGTCTTCATGGTGTGATGCCTCCTGTTTGGTGGTGCTGCAATCTGTGGGGCCTTTCAGTAAAGGTGTATTGACACTGACAGACATTTTTCAGTGTTTTCTAATTTCACTTCACCAACTAAGAGTATTTTGTGCATATCCATCACATAAGATAATACAAAAAACACTTAAATTACAGGTTGGAATGTAACAAAATAGGTAAAAAGCCAAAGGTGGTAAATACTTTTGCAAGGTACTGTATGTTCCTAGGTAACTGAAACACAAGGCAGATATGGAATAGTGTGACAGGGTTGTTCAGCTCTCAGCTGAATCCTCTCTGTTATCATGTCCTGTATTGGTCAGTTTAACTGTCAGTGGTTCTGTTTCTGTCTGACTCAGTCTGATTCTTCTTCTCTTGTGATTGCAGGCAGAAAGCAGGCGGGATCAGCTGCTGATCATCACAGCTTCACAGGAGCTGCAATGCAGCTACGCCCTGGGTGACCCGATGGCAGGTCTGCCTGTTCTCACCTGGTGGGAAGAATGTGTTACCACACTTATGGAGTAATATACAGCGCTCTCCACGCTTTTATTGCAGTTACATAATCTCACACTGAAAAGCTTAGAAAAATTCAACCTTTACTTCAGAAATTTTTCAGTGGGGAAAACTCCACACTAAGAAATAATAGTTTTTAACAACATCCACAGTTTTTGGTTCTTCCTGCCCGTAATTCTTCGTATATCTCCCTTGTGCCAATTGGACAGCACTTTGGTATCTCCTATGAGGTTATTAGCAGGACTTTGTAGAACTTAATTACATACTAAGGAGGTAATTCAGCCATTTGATTCAGGAGTGTATGACCAGGAGCAGGTCTAAAGGTGGCAGGACATTGGCCCTTGAGGACTAGAGGTTAAATCTAGACCAGGGGTCAGCAGCCTTTATAGTCCAAGAGCCATTTTTGTCCTCGCTACTGCTAAATAAAATTTATCTTTAGCTGCACTTCAGAAAAAAGAAGTTTATCAAATTTTCTAAATACCTACCACATAAAATCTGGTTTATGGTTAAAGTATTGTTTTTTTTCTTTGTATTTTTAGGTTTTAAAGCAAAGAGAACGTAAAATATTTACTAGAAGAGAATTAAAAAGCTGTTCTTTCATATAGCATTGCGTATTTATGGAAAATGAAAACGGGGAAAAAACAAAGTTTGTAACTTAATGAAAAAACAATTCTGTGCATCCACAGTTTCATTGAGTTGTGGAAGTTCTTTGCTGAAATGACATAGCCCTTTTGGCCAACGTTGTTAAGAGACTGTATGAAGCTACAGGCTGCAGACCCAGGTCTAGACTGTAGAAAAACCTTTAGCTAGAATGCCTCTGAAACACTCTGCATAGTTAGCTTTCAGCGGAGCAAAAACAGGATACATGCAGAATAAAATAGAATAGAATACTGTGAAAGAAAAACTGTGCAGTAATTAAAAATAGCATACTCTGAATAAAAAAAATGTGTAACTAAGTAGGGTGATTTAAAAAAAATATTAAAAATGTGCATGTTTAATTTTGCATAAAAAACAAAAACAGACTATTTACAACAAATGGAATAAAAATGGTGCAAATAGGGCATGACACTGGTGGTGTAGGGGTTAAGCACGTGACCATGTGCAGAGGCTATAGTCCTCGATACGCCTGTCCTGGGTTCATGTCCCGGACGTGGGGACCTTTGCTGCATGTCTCACCCTCTCTTTGCCCTATTTTCTGTCTACCTACTGTTGAAAAATAAAGGCCTCTAGTGCTACAAATAGCGGCAGGAATGTGAACACTTATTAAGCTTGTTGGAGAGCAGTTTTGGTTATAAACTTTAACAGCTGCTGGGAGAAAGGACCTGGGATAACACCCCTTTGTGTAGTCTGTCACTGAAAGAGTTCTGCAACAGTGTCATGCATGTGGTAGGAGACCCATGCATGACGCTACATGAGTCCATAAGTGATGTTATTTTTTCTATAGTCCTTCTGTCTCCCATCCTCTGCAATAGGTCAAGGGGGGTATCCTGGGACATGTTTCTGATGCTGCTTTTTAAAGCGCACCAACACACCTCCTCCAAGCTCCTGATGCACCGCCTTTCATTCAAAAATCTGTATTTCTCTAGACAGCAAGGATAGCTTTTAAAAAGCTTAAATAATGACAGGCAGCACAGATCTCTGTCATGCTGCTCAATGCAGCCTTAGACACTGACTGACGCTGCAGAAATTATACATAAAGGGGGCAACTTCAGCAGAATCTTAGACAGAACTTTACTGTATGCAAAGTTAATGTGAAATAACACAACTAAGAAAATCAACAACAATGTCTGAAGTTTAAACTCATTTCTTAATAGTATCAGTTTTCATTGTTTAAAGTTGAATATTAGCATTGAGTTCTTGATACGGAGGGCATAAAGGACATAAAGGTAAAAAGACACAAAATCAGCACAAAGAAACCACATACAGACATATTCAATAAATTAGAATATGCATTCCAATGAGGCTCGTTTAACTTTTAGGCAGGTATTAAACATGCTTTTCATTTAGCTTACATTTCTATATTAAAATAGAGTTTTTTTTTATTGGCCTGATGTAATATTCTAATCTTAAATGTTGTGTTTTCATTGGTTGTAAGCAGAAAATCATCATAATCAAGAGAAATAAAGGCTTTAAAACATCAGTCTTGAATATGTTTTACTTTGTGAAATGAGTTGCGGAAATTACTGAACTTTTCAATGATTGGGTCTGTATATAAGTATAATATAAAAACCAAGACAAATAAAAATTTAAAAGGATCATAAATAAAGAATCAGCGTCAGTTATGTTGGTATCCTTCAGATGATTTCTCCAAGACTTTGTGTCATTTTGTTTTTCTGTAATCATAAGCATTAACGATAAAAACATCTAAATATGACATATACATCTAGCTATATATTTTAGTTCCAGTAATCTGCAGCAGAGTGATACCTCTCCTGGTTTATTTAAACTCTTTTCAGGTGCAGAAGGTTTTAAACAGAAGACAGAAAAGCAGCTCAGGTAGCAGGACTCCACCATGAAGATTGATGCACTGGAAGGTTTGAAGTCTTCAACCACTGAACGATGAAAAAGCTTTTTATGAACTTTATGTTACAAGTTCTGTCAAAAATCACAAGACCTGCTGAGCTTCCCTGCTCTGATGCAAGTTAAACATCCTAAAGGAAAGTATGCAGATTTCCTTGAAAGGTGAGGGGGCTCTGATGAAGGTGTTTGACAGTTGATTAGTTTCTGCTGATGATGTTTTATCAGTTTTACTCCCTTGTTGCACACAAGCATGGATTCTTCGCTGCGTTACTTCCCCTATCATTGAACACCTACTTCACCACTTAGCCTCACACACACACAACCACAGAGCTGAGACCCTCCATCTGACATGTGCTTAATGTCGTGCACGTCAGGTTCCCCACATGTATCTATAACAGTGTGCATCAGCAGCCAGCTTAGTCCTTAAAGAGGGGAGGAGGAGGAGGAACTGTCACTGTGCACCACCGTGCAGCCCTGCATGCTTAAGTAACTCTTTTTCCACGGAGAGGCGCACTGCTGCATCAGCAAAGTGCAGGGTTACAGGGCTAGAACGTGTGTTTTATGTGTGTGTGTGCAAGCATGTCTGCGTCACTTACCAGCAGGTGGACTGTGAACGCAGTTTTCAACCAAACACACGAGTTAGGATAATTTTCATACATCCTGGGCTTTTTCACACTTTCTGGAGAATTGGAATAGTTCAATAATTTAGAAAATAAATCACAGCTGACCATGTGCACTCAGACATGGCTCTTACTGTCCTTACATTCTATAGACTGGGCTCCTGTTTGTAAAGATTTCAAACATGCAATAATCATAACACATTTGCTTTGACTTTAGTTTCATATTATCACCCAGTCATATGCTGGGAGATCTGGTCAGCTGATACGTTTTCCTGCATGGTAATTCCAAATGCTACCAAATGGACAAACAGGAACTAGTTTCCCTCAATTTCTGCAAGAAAGGTGTTGGTTGAAACTTGTGAGAAATGTATGTGAAAACACACTGAAAAATATAATTTCAGATATTGAAGTGGGGTTGTGTGGAGTAGTTCTCAGGAGCCACTATCTTACCTGCACAGATCGCAATCTGCATGATCTCAGTTTGGACAATCTAGGATGAAATCTGATGAAGGAGACAAGCTAACAGCTGTTCATTGTAGAGAATATAAATAATCTGAAACAGCTTGAGCAAGAATCTTTTCCAGCTCTCCAAGCAACTGACTTGTTGAATACACCCAGTGTGACTGACTGCCTGTGTGTCTGTTGTCTGTGACTGACTGACAAACTATCCAGAACACACCCCACCTCACAGTCTTTGTAAGTAACTTTTATTCTTTTAGTTTTGTTTGACCTCCAGCAAGTTTTATTTGGCACACGTCATCGGCTCTCTCCCCTTGTGACTCAGAGGAAGGTAACTTTTCCACACTGCGGCCTCGGTCCTGGCACAGGTCACACTGAGCTGGTAAGAGAGCATCTCGGGTCAGCTAGGAAAGGGTCTCTGAATTTTCAAAACTGAAACCAGTGGATAGGATGTTGACTGCTCTGAACGATTCCATAAAACCCCACTATAAAAGACAAATGTATGGGACACACGGTTGCAGCTTCTCTGTCATAAACGTTTGAAAAAAGGAAATTATTTGCTTTTGGACGGGGAGTTGAAACACCTTAAAGGTCCATGAAATTACAGTGCATCATCTTACATTTAAGCACCATCTCTGTGAACATAAAGAGCACACCCTTAAACCAACGAGGAGCTACAAAAATTATTTTCTTTAATTTTCCTTCTCCAAAAATCTGATATTTTCTGCTGAGATTTGAATGGCTCCACATGGGGCTCTGTGAATTTAAAGGATAATTATGAACCAAATCGTTTCCACCTATAGAAAAGCCACACATTTCAGATCAGGTTGAGTTTAAAGAGATTCATATTAGTGGGAAAACTGAAACTTCAACAATCTTCACACTTTGGCTGAGAATCTTCACAGAGCTCTCACTGCTTCTCTGTTGTATTCAAATGAGCGTCACACAACAGGATGCAAGAGGAGATCATCAGTCAGAGATGAAAATGTACAAATCACAGTTCACACCTGATGTCATGTTTATGAGGTCACAGGGCTCAACTGTAACTGCTGTTAATTTCACTGTCTAACCTCTGAGTGAAATGATCGACATGATGCTGCTAAACAATGATGAGATCTCAAGGTTCTGCTTCTGCAACACTGAGGTGCAGAAATGTTTTATTTTTTTTTGCCAAATCTTTACAGACTGTATGAGAAACATGTATGTAATGAAATATTTTTCAAGCTTTTTCATACGTTTAAGACATGACGTGTGCAGATGATTTCCAGTTTGTTCAGCTGAAGAACCCTGCCTCGGCCCTGAATATAAAACAAGTATCATAACCAGCTCTGATGTGGGTTTTACAGTAAAACAGTGAATCTGAAGCCAACCAGTGACCAGTCTCTGAGTCATCTCTGGTGTTTCTGCTGCAGATTTCAGTGTAATGATGTTGTTCAAATTGAAGGCTTTGGATGAATTTGATTGGATGGTTGTTGGTGTTTCATCCTTTTATCTTGAATTGAGTGGAGACCATTTTTACCATTATTCCTGATCTAGTTTGGTTAAACTTTGAACTTCAGGGTGTGTTTGTCTTAGTTTGATGTTGGAAAGTTCTGCAGAAAGCTCATGTTTCCCTCCAGTACTTTGTGCCAAGATGCAAAACGTCTTGCTTCTGATAACCTGGCCTTTGAAAAAAACAAATCAACTATTTAATATTTAACAACATATACAAAGAAAAACATATTAAATCATAATTTGTGACTAATTATAAATTGTATTTTTTGGTATTTGGTGTTATGTGATGTTCAGTTTGTTATCTGCAAATCAAAGGATTGTTAGAGTTAATACCCCTTATTGTCTGCACAACAAACCCACAAATATCTAGAGAATGATTACTTTAGTTTAGCTCATTTAGGTTGTATTCATTCCAATTTCTTCCAACTACAGGTGTAATTTCAGGACTAAATGTAACTTCAGTTACATGCACTCTAATGGAAATCTACTTTTCACGGGGTTTTTTCAGCCTGATGCAACTCCGTCCAATCTAGTCTGATTCAGGTGCAATAACAGCATCTAATCCAGTTTGTCTCATTTAGTTAAAGTGAACAATGCAATGTGTGCAGCTTTTTTCTATAAAATTCTCCCTGAAAAGTTAAACGTCTTATATTTGTATTTGTTCCTTGTAAACTCTAATTGCTTGACATCTGTAGTCCCTACTATATGGCGCCAAATCTCCTTTTGAGCAAAACTATCTTGAAAATCTGAAAAAAAATGGTGCTTTGGGAAATGATGTAGAAAATGATAATTATTTATTGTAATTGTCGAGTATTTGAGTTTGAATTTTTGATTTGTCTAAGCCAGTTGCCGTTCCATGAAAGCCAGTCATTGATCATCTTACAGAGGTTTGTTTCAGGAGTCCTCCACAAAGTAAAGTTTTTATGTAAACATATATAAACATTTGTGACTGTTTGATCGTTTACGAGTTCCAAAACAAAAGAAAAATGTTCAAACACCACCTTTACATTTTCATAGATAATCTGTAGAGAACATTTTGAAACCAAGCTGATCATTGCTTCTCTGATTAGACTTTCCCCACCCTTGAAAAATCCCAGGACCTCACATAGGCCTTAAATAGTTAATACAAGTAAAGAGTTTTGGGTTTCTTTCAGCATTTCAGTAACAATAAAGGAGCTTCTAGAAATGATGCTGAGTTGAGGAAGAATTTATAGGAAACAAAGTACAATGATCTGTTATCATACCGGCTTGTGTCTGAACTTCTGCGGTTTTACTAAAGAACTGCATTATTTTCACTAATCCCATACACCTGCCCTTTGGGTAATTTAATGGTTAGTTCAGTACATCGAAACACCCAACTCTTGATTAGAAATCAAGAGCTAACATGAAAGATTTTACCACTTTATGTGCTTTAACAACGCATGACAAAACTGGCTTTGCTTTTAAAGCAGATAAATGAGGACAATGAAATCTACAATTGAATCTGGACAATGGAATCTGTCAGACAGATAAGATTTAAACCAGCCTAGCGCTGTTCCCCTGATCCCTACAGCATATTCCAGCCTTTCTAAGAGAATATTATGGTCGACTGTATCAAATGCAGCACTGAGATCTAACAGAACCAGAACAGACACAAGTCCATTATCTGAGGCCATAAGAATATCATTAGTGACTTTCAGCAGAGCTGTTTCAGTGCTATGATGAGCTCTGAAACCTGACTGAAACTCTTCAAACAGGTCATTGCTGTGAAAATGTTCACACATTTGATTAGCAACTATTTTCTCAAGATGTTTAGATAAGAATGGAAGATTGGATATAGGTCTGTGATTTATTAAGTCATCTCGATCAAGCGAAGGTTTCTTAAGTAAAGGTTTAATTACAGCTAACTTAAAAGCCTGTGGTTCTGATCCATTTACTAAAGATAGATTAATCATATCTAAAATGGGGCTGGTAATCAGAGGGAACACTTCCTTAAATAATTTGGTTGGGATTGGGTCTAACATACAAGTTGAAGGTTTAGATGAAGCTAATATTTCTGATAACTCAGGAAGCTCCACAGGATCAAAACAGTCCGAACACAGATCAGGTTCTGCAGTTATTTCCAATGTTGTCTCACTTGCTGAGGATGAAGTAATCATCTTCAGGAGTATGTCAAAGATTTTATTTTTAGTAGAATCAATTTTATTTAAGAAGAATCCCATAAAGTCATGACTGCTAAGAGCTAAGGGAATGGATGGCTCAACAGGGCTATGACTCTGTGTGAGTTTAGCAACTGTACTAAAGAGAAACCTAGGATTATTCTTGTTCTCTTCTATTAATGATGAGAAATAAACTGTTCTAGCTTGGTGAAGTGTCTTTTTATACAACAGTAGGTTATTTTTCCAGATTAAGTAGGAATCCTCTAGGTGTGTAGAGCGCCATTTTCTCTCCAATTTTCTAACATTGTGCTTTAAAGTACGCAGCTCTGAATTAAACCAAGGAGCCAGCCTCCTATTAATGATTACCTTATTTTTCAAGGGGGCTGCATTGTCTAATGAATCACGCAATGATGAAGAAACACTAAGAACAAAAGAATCAATTTGTGAAGGGGCAGAAACAGAATTATTGCCCTCCACTGTGTTTTTCAGTGATAATGAGGAAATTAAAAGTGGAACAGATTCTTTAAAGGTTGTTACAGCAACGTCTGATAATGATCTACTAAAATGAAATTTTCTTTCAGGTGTGGAGTACTCACTTAAATTAAACTCAAAGGTTATTAAGAAATGGTCAGACAGGACAGGATTATGAGAAAATATTGTTATGTCTTTACACTCAATGCCATATGTCAGCACAAGGTCCAGAGAATGAAGAGAAAGGTGGGTAGGTTTGTTAATGTTTTGATCAAAGCCAATTGAGTCTAAGATAGCATTAAACGCTATATTTAGGCTATCACTTTCAGCGTCTACATGAATGTTAAAATCCCCCACTATAATAACTTTATCTGTATTTAACACTAAATCAGATAAAAAGGTCTGAAAACTGATCTAAAAATTGAGAGTAAGGGCCTGGTGGACGGTACAAAACAACAAACAGAAGAGGTTTTAGTGCTTTGCAATTTGGATGAGGAAAACTAAGGATTAAATATTCAAAAGACTTGTAGCTATTGATTGGTCTGGGACTAATCAATAAATCGGACTGAAAGATGTTTGTTACTCCTCCTCCTCGCCCAGAGTTGACTCATTTATAGGAACATAATCCTCTTGCTGCAGCCAGGTTTCTGTGAGGCAAAATAAATCAATCTGATTGTCAGAAATCAGGTCACTAAATAGCAATGTCTTTGAAGAGAGAGATCTCATGTTGTTTTATTTTTCTTTTCGGTCTGAGTTGTGTTTATTTTTATGAGATTTTCCTGATTTCCTCCTTTTAGATTATTTTTTAACCTATTCAATTTTGGCCGTGGGCAAGACACTGTCTTAATATGGTAATGGGTGGGTAGCAGTACAGAAGCTGCAGAGAAGAGTGTTAAACTGCGACCCTGCTTCCCGGTCTCAACCCTGGGTTGTCAGAGTTTTGGAGAACTAATAAATTCGGCCAGATTCCTAGAAAGAAGAGCTGCTCCATCCAAAGTGGGATGGATGCCGTCTCTCCGGATCAGATCAGGTTTTCCCCAAAATGTTCGCCAATTATCATTGTAGCCTACATCGTTTTCTAATTTAATAGGAAGGGGCTGAGTTGTTTCTGATAACAACAATGAATGAAACGCATGTACACAAACTTACTTGATAACAGCTGTTAGCAGACAGTTAAAACCACATCAATGCCTTTGTTGCTGCCAATTTAGGTCTGTGTCACTTGTCGCTCTGTCCCTTCACACTCAATGTTCCTTTCGATGATAAAATGAAGGATTATTTATGTCTGTTAGGGAACTTGTAGCATGTTTGTCTGCTCAACATGGATCTGTGGGGCGTCTCTGGGCTAAAACTGGACTGCACACTAGACACGGCGGGGTCCTGCTTTGGTATCAGACCTGACAGATACTGATCAGCTTGTTTACATTAATCCTATTCTTTAATGTTTGCGCAAAACTCAGCAGCAGAACATTGTGGCATATTTCCAACAAAAGGAAATAAGCAAGCAAACTCAAACAAATTAATTCTTATGGATGGCGTTAAAAAATAATCACATCTTTGTTGGCTGATGAGCTAACCCCTCCCTCCTACTTCCCTATTTCTAAGGTGATGGCTCAATCCAGCTCTCCATCCAACAGGTCCGGACTTCCCTAAACTTGAAAGATCTTACTAAGCAGGTTTACTGAAAGTTCTGTTTGAGTTGGTGTCGGGAAATGACTCACACCTAACCTCTAACAGCCTGCACCCAGAAGTCTCGACCTTCATCAACTGGTGGTCTGGATGACCGAGTAGCCCGAGTCCTCGACAGTCACTTCTGTTAACGGCTGCTCATTCCCTAACATAACAACTGGCTCTTGATATATGGGTGAGGTTAATTTTAGTGACTTGACATGAGCCCCATGGGCACTGTTTCAACAAGCTTGGCTATTATACATCATTTCCTTGGTTACACTTGTTGTTTATACTTCTGCAAAAGATAAGACAGTTAATATGTGACTCCACACAGGCCTCTTCAGTCTCTCAGTCCCAGAATATGAGAATATGCTTGTTTCACTCTCTACTGCTTCAACTGTGTATTTTAATTGTTGCATGGATTACACAAAAGGATATTTATTGTAATTTTTATGGATTTAACTGTGAGCAGTTAATGAATGTTGCATGGATTACATGGAAAGATCTTACCTTATTTTGACACATCCCCTTCATTCGCCTTACTGAGCTAGCAGTACAGGTTTTGTCATCTTGTGACATAATTTTCCATATATGGTCAAGAAAAGGTTTTCCTCATCCTCAAAATTCAAATTCAAATTTGTATGTATGTCAGTTGTTTTTGACAATTGACATACATGAAAGAAATTACTGGAAGAAGACTTTTAAGAGAAAACAGTCTTATGGAAATCTTGAAAAATTTCACCAACGGAAAAATTGTCTTGCTAAAAGAAAACCACGCTTCTATAACGCGAGTGGCTCATCTTTCCATTAGATGATCTTGGATTTATTGCAGTAGCTGTCGCAGTACGCATGCGCGGCCCGCTGCCTCCGCTATCCCCTGCGTTGCCCGGGTCTCAGAGAGCAGGTTGGCCGGACACCGTCGCTGCTACTCCCGCTCACCCTCCGCTTTGGGAGCCGTTCCTCGGATACAAACTTAGTTACTGTCACTGGACACCGAACAGCCAACAGAAACAAACTGTTTGTAGAGGTGTTCCGACCGGCTGAGCCTCCCCCCTCTCATCGGTTCACCTCGCGGTGGTCAGCGGACACTCGGTGGAGGTAAGTGTCCGCTTCTGGGGACTGTTTTCGGGATGAACTCAGGGGGGCTGCTGCTGTCTCTTTCCCGCGCTGTTCAGGCAACTTCAGCCCTCTGTTGGCTCACCTTCAGGGGCTGTCATTTCTGCTGAATATCCGACTCTTTTAAAGTCTTCATGGTGTCCAAATGAGGGCTTTATCGGGGAGTTTAGCCGTTAACGGTTCGGAGAAGACTGGACCGTTCTGAGGGCGGCTGTCAGGCGAGAATTACAGCGCAGCGTTCATCCCTGCGGCCGAGCAGATGCTTGTTAGTGTCAGTTAAATAAAGTTTAAATAGTTTATGAAAATAATGGTTGTAGTTGTGATCAGGGCTGCACCTGTAGGCCCACCCACTGATTACACACCTGCTCCCTGATTGATTCCCCAGCTCCCATCATGGTTCCAGCGCCCTGGATCCTGTTTTAATGCCAGTATAAAAGAATGTGATCTTTAATGAAATACCTTAATGATTGGCTTTTAGCTGCCCTATTGTAATGAAGGTTTGATAATTATTCTTATTCTACAGATTCTATTAGATTTCATTATTATTTCTAGTTTAACCATTTCTGGTTGTATTATGCTTTTTAGTGAGAGTTTATATAATTTACTGTGCTTTTAATGATTTTATACAGTTTTAGATTGGAGTATTTATATATGTATACATATGAGCTAATTTTAATGAATAAATATTGCAGAATGATCCATTTTTTGCTTGAAAATGATTGAAACAATGAATCTGCAATAGAGGAGGATTCAGCACTCTGTTGGTATGAAACCAGTAAAGGGAAGAGCTAAAGAATGGGGGGAGGGTTTCCCAGCACACTAACTACTTTTCATTTTGTCTGATAAAACTGCACAAATAGCAAATTCTCATGAAAAAAGATAAGGTTTTATGGGCGATTTCTTAAAAACCAACAATAAGGACAACTTAAACTGTAGTCTTCCAGTCGAGGTGTTTTCTAGCGATGGGAGGTCGGTTGAAGACCCTGGCATCTGCTGGTTCTCTGGGGAAATAACGCTGACATGGTTCTGACAGCCAGATCTCTGCAGCAGCTGGAGGAAGAAATGATGCTTTCACTGAATTGAGTTAAAAGGACAAATGAGAGCTGTCGGACTGTTGAAAACTTAAAAGTGAATAAAAATAAATGGCATGTGACAGTTATTGTGAAATGGTTTATTCAGGAGCATTTTCTCTGTGGAGCAGATCTGGTACTGAAAACCCAGAGAACAGTAGCTGACTGTTATTGAACTGAGCTGAATTTGTCATCTTAGAACAGATAAATACTTTGAGCTCATGGTCTGATGTTCTGGTTGTTTTTATCAGACATAATGCTCACGTTATAAAGGAAAGACCAGTCTGGACTTTCACTGCAGATATTTTTTACAAAGGAGACGTAACATTAATGCTTCTTAAAGCAACAGCATTCAGTTTTTTACGTTTATTAATGTTTCACTGAACATGACGTATAAAATCTTTGCTGGAGTTAAATATTGGCATGCCCAGCGTGAAGTGGTTCTTCCCAGGGTCCTGCAGGTTTTAGGTGCATCCCTTTTGCATCACACCTGCCTCAGGTAAATGAAGAAATGAAGGCTTCTGCAGCTCTTGGTGGCATGCAGCAGGTAAAGCAATCATTGGTTCGGATGTGCTGAAGCAGATACACATCTAAAGCATGAAGGACTGTGGTCCTATGGACCAGGGTAGAGAAATGCTGCTTTCAAACATGGTCATGATTGCTGTTCTTTGCTTTTAGCCTGCTGACCCCACCTCTTCCTCCACTCTCACTACTGATGCTCCATCAGTTGCACACAGCTTGTCCAGCCACTTATCTTCTCTACAGACTCTTGTCATCAAACTGGTGATGATGTTGGTGATAATCTCTGCATCTGCCCTTTCCACCGCCTGTATTCCAACAAAGCTCAGCTCCACCTTCCTAACACAGACGGATATAAAAGATTTTCTCCTCTGTTACGTGATGGAGACGAAACTAGCTTCTTCTATCTTTGCTCTGAGGGAGGTTCTCTCAACTTCAACTATGTTCTTCAACAGCACCCTAGCTTGCTTCCTGTCCACATAGGTGCTGCCTTCAACCTTTGGATGCATCCCTGCTCTAACACACCTGAATCAAATGGTTAATGCTGCCCCCCACAGGTCAGTTTTAATGGTTAAAAAAAGCTTTTTCTGTTCAAATTGCAAGTTGCTTATTCGTTGCCTGTTCGCTGCCTGTTCGTTGCTTATTCGCTGCCTGTGTGCCGACTGTTTGTTGCTTATTCGCTGCCTGTGTGCCGACTGTTCGTTGCTTATTCGCTGCCTGTTCGTTGCTTATTCGGCGACTGTTCTTTGCTTATTCGCTGCCTGTTCGTTGCTTATTCGTTGCCTGTTCGCTGCCTGTGTGCCGACTGTTCGTTGCTTATTCGCTGCCTGTTCGTTGCTTATTCGGCGACTGTTCTTTGCTTATTCGCTGCCTGTTCGTTGCTTATTCGCTGCCTGTTCGTTGCTTATTCGCTGCCTGTTCGTTGCTTGTTTGTTGCTTATTCGGCGACTGTTTGCTGCCTGTTCGTTGCTTATTCGCTGCCTGTTCGTTGCTTATTCGCTGCCTGTTCGTTGCTTATTCGGCGACTGCTTATTCGCTGCCTGTTCGTTGCTTATTCGCTGCCTGTTCGTTGCTTATTCGCTGCCTGTTCGTTGCCTGTTTGTTGCTTATTCGGCGACTGTTTGCTGCCTGTTCGTTGCTTATTCGCTGCCTGTTCGTTGCTTATTCGCTGCCTGTTCGTTGCTTATTCGGCGACTGTTCTTTGCTTATTCGCTGCCTGTTCGTTGCTTATTCGGCGACTGTTCTTTGCTTATTCGCTGCCTGTTCGTTGCTTATTCGCTGCCTGTTCGTTGCCTGTTCGTTGCTTATTCGGCGACTGTTTGCTGCCTGTTCGTTGCTTATTCGCTGCCTGTTCGTTGCTTATTCGTTGCCTGTTTGCTGCCTGTGTGCCGACTGTTCGTTGCTTATTCGCTGCCTGTTTGTTGCTTATTCGGCGACTGTTCTTTGCTTATTCGCTGCCTGTTCGTTGCTTATTCGGCGACTGTTCTTTGCTTATTCGCTGCCTGTTCGTTGCTTATTCGCTGCCTGTTCGTTGTTTATTCGCTGCCTGTTCGTTTCCTGTTCGTTGCTTATTCGGCGACTGTTTGCTGCCTGTTCGTTGCTTATTCGTTGCCTGTTCGCTGCCTGTGTGCCGACTGTTCGTTGCTTATTCGCTGCCTGTTCGTTGCTTGTTTGTTGCTTATTCGGCGACTGTTTGCTGCCTGTTCGTTGCTTATTCGCTGCCTGTTCGTTGCTTATTCGCTGCCTGTTCGTTGCTTATTCGGCGACTGTTCTTTGCTTATTCGCTGCCTGTTCGTTGCTTATTCGCTGCCTGTTCGTTGCTTATTCGCTGCCTGTTCGTTGCCTGTTTGTTGCTTATTCGGCGACTGTTTGCTGCCTGTTCGTTGCTTATTCGCTGCCTGTTCGTTGCTTATTCGCTGCCTGTTCGTTGCTTATTCGGCGACTGTTCTTTGCTTATTCGCTGCCTGTTCGTTGCTTATTCGGCGACTGTTCTTTGCTTATTCGCTGCCTGTTCGTTGCTTATTCGCTGCCTGTTCGTTGCCTGTTCGTTGCTTATTCGGCGACTGTTTGCTGCCTGTTCGTTGCTTATTCGCTGCCTGTTCGTTGCTTATTCGTTGCCTGTTTGCTGCCTGTGTGCCGACTGTTCGTTGCTTATTCGCTGCCTGTTTGTTGCTTATTCGGCGACTGTTCTTTGCTTATTCGCTGCCTGTTCGTTGCTTATTCGGCGACTGTTCTTTGCTTATTCGCTGCCTGTTCGTTGCTTATTCGCTGCCTGTTCGTTGTTTATTCGCTGCCTGTTCGTTTCCTGTTCGTTGCTTATTCGGCGACTGTTTGCTGCCTGTTCGTTGCTTATTCGTTGCCTGTTCGCTGCCTGTGTGCCGACTGTTCGTTGCTTATTCGCTGCCTGTTCGTTGCTTGTTTGTTGCTTATTCGGCGACTGTTTGCTGCCTGTTCGTTGCTTATTCGCTGCCTGTTCGTTGCTTATTCGCTGCCTGTTCGTTGCTTATTCGGCGACTGTTCTTTGCTTATTCGCTGCCTGTTCGTTGCTTATTCGCTGCCTGTTCGTTGCTTATTCGCTGCCTGTTCGTTGCCTGTTTGTTGCTTATTCGGCGACTGTTTGCTGCCTGTTCGTTGCTTATTCGCTGCCTGTTCGTTGCTTATTCGCTGCCTGTTCGTTGCTTATTCGGCGACTGTTCTTTGCTTATTCGCTGCCTGTTCGTTGCTTATTCGGCGACTGTTCTTTGCTTATTCGCTGCCTGTTCGTTGCTTATTCGCTGCCTGTTCGTTGCCTGTTCGTTGCTTATTCGGCGACTGTTTGCTGCCTGTTCGTTGCTTATTCGCTGCCTGTTCGTTGCTTATTCGTTGCCTGTTTGCTGCCTGTGTGCCGACTGTTCGTTGCTTATTCGCTGCCTGTTCGTTGCTTATTCGGCGACTGTTCTTTGCTTATTCGCTGCCTGTTCGTTGCTTATTCGGCGACTGTTCTTTGCTTATTCGCTGCCTGTTCGTTGCTTATTCGCTGCCTGTTCGTTGTTTATTCGCTGCCTGTTCGTTTCCTGTTCGTTGCTTATTCGGCGACTGTTTGCTGCCTGTTCGTTGCTTATTCGTTGCCTGTTCGCTGCCTGTGTGCCGACTGTTCGTTGCTTATTCGCTGCCTGTTTGTTGCTTATTCGGCGACTGTTCTTTGCTTATTCGCTGCCTGTTTGTTGCTTATTCGGCGACTGTTCTTTGCTTATTCGCTGCCTGTTTGTTGCTTATTCGGCGACTGTTCTTTGCTTATTCGCTGCCTGTTTGTTGCTTATTCGGCGACTGTTCGTTGCTTATTCGCTGCCTGTTTGTTGCTTATTCGGCGACTGTTCGTTGCTTATTCGCTGCCTGTTCTGTCCTCAGGAGCAAATGAAACCTCTACAAAAAGCAAAATACGTCTCTTGCCTTCGGGAGGAACTCCACCGGCTGTAGGCAGAACAGAAAACTGAACCGGTTCCCGGGGTTCTGACATATGTCAAGGTTCTTCTTGTCTGTTCTTTGTGTAGCCCACCTGTGGCATTGAACTGTTCCTGTAGGGGGGTTTGGTGGACAGTGGGGCTCAGATGAGGTGCTCCCTGACCTGTGGAGCGACCGTGAGAGAAGCCTTGGAGTAATAAGTTGGATAAATGCAGCGTCTTGCTTGGAATGGTCATCCTTACGAGATGGATGCAACTAAGTGCCTTCAAGTCTTAGTTTTGTCTTTCATCTTCTGATGGTGGAGCGATGCAGTTACTCTGCTGCAACTAATTGTTGGTAAATTATTGGATCTGCTCAAATGTAATCCATCAGATTCGTCTGAACAGCCAATCAGAACCCAGACTTATGTGTGAAGGTGTCTTCTATGTACATCCTGAATGTTTTCATTTAGATGAATCCAGTTTGGTTTGATGAACCAACCTGGATGCTCTCATCACCACCTCTAGGCCACTCTGTCCCAGATACTGGTTCTACTTGGTGTAGAAATCAGAGATGCCGGACTGAACCTCAAGGTTTCAAATCAGGATTAATTTTTCAATCAACACCAAGCCTCGACAAGGCTGTAAGAGATATCGTAAATAACGATGGCTCGGCTTCAGCTTGACGAGGATCGAATGAGATGAAATCTGAGGGTTGAAGGCTTGGTTCTGAAGGTGTTCTTCAGAGGATCATTATTCTACTGGCCAATAAGCCTTCTTCTGTGTTTGTATTTTTATATTTGCTTGACCTCAGTAATCACTTATCATTGTAATGGGTTTTAGCCCTGGCCCGGTATGTTCAGTGAGCAGATGACTCCTCTGAGCCTGAGGAAGGTAAATAGAAACTGTAACCTGAGCCCGGTTGGACCCGGGTCGCCTCGGGACGAGCTGCAGCTTTAGGTGTCGATGAGGACGCAGCGTGGCTGTGCTGAAGGAGGATTAGGTGTCTGGGTGATATTTTGATTTCAATTAGTCGTCCTGATCTGTTAGTCCAACTGTAAATCCTCCCACAGCGAGGCCCGTCTGCTCCACTGACTCAGAACCTTTTAGCCTCACATGCAGAGTCCCAGGATTGAAACTGTTTGACAGCACAACATCGAGGTGTTTAAAGGTGACCTCTTCAGCCTTCTCACCATGCAGTGAATTAGCAGATTATTAGAAATGAATATTTTTAGATTCTCACACGTACAGAAAGTTGGGCTGAGCCGGTACTAAGATTCAAACCCGATAACGATACGAAGAAAAATACTCGAGACATTTTTTAAAGGCACGGGTCTTTCTGGTTAAGAGAAAAAAATATGATTTTACTTTCTTTAATTAAGGCAAAACCAATTAGTATGAAACAATTCAGCCCTCATCTAGAGTCACGTCCCTGTCTGACAAATCGGTAACACTTAGTATAACTGTTAATATCCTTTTATGGAAGAACGTACCTTTAATTGAGTCCTGTAATTAGTTTTATTTTATTATAAGTGCTTATCTTTAGTGTGCTACTTCAATTTGCTGTTAATAGAAATAAATGTTGCTACTGAGGGACAAATAAAGGATCATTCTGCAGTAAAATAAAGTTTTAAAACAACCATGGATCAAACGCGTCTTTCCGTTTCCTCCTAACGTCTCTCCTGTGATGGAAGCAACATCAGACAGGTTTATGAATTGGCCTCCAGCTGCCGTGGATCACCTCTGGTGGTCCTGCGGCCCCATAAGAGGAGCGCTGTGGTGCTGTCCCTTTGATTCACCTCCTCACACAGCGTTTTATGACGGAGGCGCTCGAAGCGAGTGTGTTTGGGCTGTCAGCAGGGAGGAACCACTTCCATTAAAACATGAATCTTGAGCTTTTCCTCGCTGTCTGTTTCTCAGCATGGAGAGCCTTTGGAAACACATCCAGGAGATGGTGTGGAGCAGAACCTCTACATCAGGCAGAGGGAGGACATTAGTTGATGTTTGGTTCACTGACTCACCATGTGACGAGTCTTTGTTCATCACTAATGTCTTCACACCTTCCCTCCGATCAGCTGGACTCATCATTTAAACTTGATCAAGTTCTCCTGGTTTTCTGAAGGTCTTTGAAAGTCCTTCTCTGGACTTTGGGTGTTTTTATTTGACACATTTTTAATCTATTTTCAGAATAGCTATTCTGAGACCTTTTTCTGCCTTGTAATCAAACACAGCTCTGCAGTAGTGTGATTCTAATAGACGCTCACACACACTGTGTGACGTCGTCTGGCTCTGGTTTAAATCATCAGTGATCGATCACAGCAGAGAGGCTGCTTGAGGTCAGCTACAATAAACGATGGAGTGAGAAAGGTGAGCTTTCATCTGTCTTGTAAAAGAGATGAAATCAGTTTTACTTTGGTTTTATTTATAGATACCTCTGTCCCACAATCTGGAGAGTTTTATTACATTCCCAGTGATGCAGAGAGAGGGAGACGGACTCTGGGAGAAATTGTTTAGCTTTATTCTAAACATTTTATTAATAAGACTGTTTGGTTTTCTGTCTATCTAGAAAGTATCAGAATTAGCAGGTTGGAGCTTTATGAGATCTCTGATCAGTGCATCTGAAGTTTTCTGGGTTAACATCACAGCTGTGGAGCTCAAAGAGCTGCAGAGATCCATCGTATGAAGAGTCCTGCTGCTCCTGAAATCTGAATTTTTCACAAACAGAAACACTGCTTTTCACAGCTGATCCATGGAGTCACACAGACTCACTTTCTCCCTCTCAGCTGCAGAGTCAGGACAGATCGGCATCCTGTGTGGACTAGGGTTGGAGGGTCTTTGGGGGACTTCCCTCAGTCCTGGCACGCTGCTGCATGTAAAATGGAAAGAGATTGATTTGACAATCCCCTGGAAGTGCTCTTATTAACCTCACCTGGTTGTGGTCCTGAACTAATCTGCCTCCCCTCTCCCTCTGCAGCCAGAGCTATCACAAAGCAATTATCACGACAGGTCTAATTGTGGGGGTCGGGGTTCTGTGGAGCCCAATCGGGCTTTATTCTGACACTATTTGTTTTGCTCTGAAACACCAGCTTTTCCATTGGGGACTGCAGATTAAAACAGGAAGGAAGCCGGTGCCACTGAGGGGAATTTAGAGGAGACAGTTTTTAATAAGAGATTCCTTGTATTAAGCCAACATGCAAACCCACACTATACATGAAGTGTGTGTTCAATGAATAAAATGGCTGCAGGACACCATTTTTGGCTCCTTAGTGCACCATTTTATTGGTAGAAATTCATTTTGTTTTCCGTTTTAAAATTGTCTTCTTTCGGAAGGCCTTTATTCTGTATTTAGATTTAGTTTGCCACAAGCTCAACAAACTGTTGTTTTAAGAGCCCAAATCCCACCGGAATCTGAGAGACCATTAAAGGCAGACAGAAAACCTCATAGTTCTTGCCGTTAAAGATGGTACTACAAGTCTCTGGATCAGGGGGTGTACTTAGTTTCTCATACATAACATTTCCACTTTGACCTAATCTTTGTTAATTAAATAATTCCTGTCTAGAATCTATTGCTTTGGATACTTGATCAAAGCTGCAGATGGCCGCTCACACTGACCCTGGTTCTGGTTCTGCTGGAGGTTTCTTGCTGTTAAAGGGGAGTTTTCCTCCCCACTGTCGCTACATGCATGCTCACCATGAGGGGTTGCTGCAACCTGAACACCACCACGTAATCGACTGTCTACTGTTACCACACGTACGTTCAGGAGGAGAAAATGCTGCAGGTCCAGACTCGATCCAGTTGGCTCAGTTTACTCAGAATAGGTTTTAGCCATTCGAATACTAAACGACTTGACTGTGTTGTCCAAACACTGAGATCAAATTGAATATTTGTAACTGATTTGGAATCAGTTTGCATTAATACATTGAATTGACTTTATTTCTGTATATTGAATGAATTTTAAGTGCCTTTAGATCACATTTGTTGTCAGTTGGTAAATAGCCTGAACTTATATAGCGCCTTTCCAGTCATACGGACCACAGAAAACATCAAACCTGATGCTTCTTCATGACTCTGAGCTTTTATGGTTTAAACCTGAGCGATCAAACTGAATCACATTTCTTGTCATACAATAATGTAACACACCTCAGAAAATGATGGAAACTGTGAAACCTCCTGTTTTCTGTCGCCTGTAGATAGAAATGAGCATCGGTCTGTGCGCTGAGGAGCATAAAATGTATGAGAATCATCTAAGGGACACTTTCATTCTCACTGAAAAAGAAAACTGTCGGATCAGCAGATTCATTCCTAACAAGTCAGGTTTGATGAAGGTGGACAAGCTGGAGACAATCACACATGTCCATAAACAGCTGCAGAAAGTTGCGCGTAATTGTGGAGCGATGGCAGCTGTGGCACAGCTGGAGGACATCGCTGATGGAAGACGTTGGAGAGGTTTTTTTTTTCAGAGATCTTACTGATCTGCTGGTACATGATGATGCATGGCTTATCAGCCGGTTTAGATTGACCAGGGCAATTATTTTGGAGCTCTGCACGGAGATGTCCTCAGCATTACAGAGGGAAACCAAGAGGAACCGTGGGTCGTTGGTGTCGGTTCCAGTTCTCTCGCCGCCGCCGTGCTTTTAGCCTGAGTTTTTCAGATGGAGCTGACTGACAGGTCAGGGATTTAACATCCCTGAGCCGGGTCATGTTGCTCAGATATAGAGGAGCTACGGACTGGACCCATACTGCTATAAGGACCCCATCATGCCCTCAGCCATCAGCATCTACAACAGCTCTTTGAAGAAACCTGTATAAAAGGAGCAACAACATTTAACTTCCCTTTGGTATTAATAAAGTAGGCTATATTTTAATAACTGAATCTGTACATGAAAATGCTTTTATGAATATACATTTAATTCAATATTTGTGCAACCTATTTGTGATGGGCAAATGCAGTGGTGCGATGGCCTCAACTCATGATTCATTTATAGGTGGTATAAAACAATTCTAATTAATCTAATAATAATAACCTCCATGCGCGATGGCGGCTTCTAGGTCATTTTCTATTTTTTACGTGACGTCCTGAATGGTTTTAAAGGTTTAAAGTTCTTCATATAGTGTGTGTGGTGACAGTCTTCTAATAGACATAAAGGAGGCCCATTCACATCATTATAATGATCAGCATTGAGCTTTAATTGAGCTCAGTGCAGCAGCTAGACAGCACCGTTTGGTTCAGATTCACACATTGTAGAACTAAACGGGTTCGAGCCGACAAACGTTTTATTTTCTGTCAGGTTTGAGTCACTGATTCATTCAAGAAGTTGTTGGTTTGCTGTAATTCACCATAAGCATCCCTCATGATGTACAGACGCAGTCTCTCTCAGCGGTTTTCCGCCAACAGGAACCGGTTTGGACTGTCACAGCACCGTTGCCATGGTTATTTGAGCACGTGATGGGTGACTTCCGGCTACTTATACTACTTTGCATATGTATTTAGGGGCGGGGACCGGGTGGTTCCAGCGCCACGTTCAGCTGCACAGAAATTGCAGCAGATTGGGATGTATGAAGGCTACGTGTGCGGTAACATGTCTACGCACAGTTTCGTACATCTGAATTTTTTTGTGCACAGTTTCAGAATTTCCTCCTACCGCAAACTTTTAGCATGAAAGCTGCGCATTCTTTTGTACGTGAGGCCCTGATCATCGTAAAACTGGGATGAGGTTAAACATTCCAAACCTTATCCTCTCATTGGTGCAGCTGATGTTCTCCATTCTCCAGCTACTTGGAGCTACTATGACTCATTGCCTCATCTGTCTTTTAAGGATCTTCAAAAAGTTATTGATGTTATATCAACTCTCACTTGGACAATTTCACTTCTAAATGTTGGTCTAGATTAATCATCCCCAGGACCTCCTTCTGGATGACAAGTATGACTTTCTGTGTCTCACTGAAATGTCGTGGCAGCATCCAAACGACTTCTCCCAGCTAGACAAGTCTTGTCCACCTGGGCTGGTTAACAGCTCTCAGTCCCGTTACATCAGCATAGGAGGGTGCGTGGCTATAATGAGACGTGAGGCGTCTTCTGTTACAGTACCAGTGTTTTCACCGTTTGAGTCAATCAGACTACGTCCCCACAGCAGGTCTTAACGCTCAAATCCGATTTGTTTTGTGTGGTCGTTCCCATTTCTTTGAAAATGTGGCGGCTCCAGACTGACCCGAATGCACATAAGAACAATACGAGCGTCATTAAAGTGCAGCACAACAGTAAACACGGAGAAATAGTTGTTGTGGTTTAAGTGCACAACAGAAGCCATTTGTTGTCAGCGGGTGCTGGGTGGGAAACACATGGCTAAAAGGAGAGTGAAACTCTCGTTTTAGGGAGATCTGATTGCCAATTCAGCACAACAAACTGTTGGGATGCAGAGACAGCCAGCAATGGTGGAGCAGGGATGTTAACAGCTTTACAGAGACTGAGTTTATTCTGACCTTTAACATGTCGAGGGCAACTTTTAATCATATGTGTCGGCGCATCTCCTCTCAACTCCACAGGCAGAAGCCTTGATGCAATCCAGTGTATCGAACCACAGCAGGGGCGGATCATCACATGCTCGTAACCTCGATAGCATTTTAAAGTCCTCTGTTTGAAGGATTGTTTATGAATTTTACAATAGAAACTACGTCCCACATCCAGACATTTCCTAAGAGCCTTTCAGTTAGGCTTGTTTATTAACGAGCTGTAACATCTCACCATCTCCCCACTGTGCAGGACTATTCTAGACCTCGCCTGTTTTGCCAACTGCTACCGTTTCCTGCTGGGTGGCACAAAGTTGTGACGAATGCGATGTAAAGTGATGTCAAAGTCACATCTAATCCACCTTAGTCGTTCCCACTGGAGTCGGATTCAGGACCACATATGAATGTGGCTCAAATGTGACTTGAAAAAGTCGGATACGGGCCAGATAGGACCGATCACACTTGCTTTCAACAGCCTGACCTGCTCACTTGACCCCAAAAAAATCTGATTTGGGCCACATTTGCCTGCAGTGTGAACGGGCCTCACTCTTCAACTAAAATGACTGATTCCAACTGGTATAGCTGCTATTTATTTGCCACCTAAAGGATTTTATTAATGACCTTTCTGCTCACATCTGTTCACTTGTCCCAAATATACTTCTGCTGGGTGACTTTAATATACAGGGTTAACTCCTGTGAGTCGCTCTGCTGCTGATTTTACCACTTCAGATCACTTGCTGGTTTCATTCAAGTTGAGTTTAACTTTGTCCACAGCTAAACAGCCACATGTCATCTCCTTTCGCAATCTCAAAAATATAAATGTAGCAGCACTCACGTCAGTGATAGACAACCTTCCCTGCATCAGTCACTCCTCCACTCTTTCCGATGAACTGATTGTACACTACACCAATGGTCTCCATACACTGCTAGATTCTCTTGCTACTTCTCAGACTGTCTCCTTTTGCCACTCCGCTCCCTGGTTTTCTCCTCAGCGACATCAGCTTAAAGCTGAGGGGCATCAAATCGAGCGGCTTTATAGGAAAACTGGTCTTACTGTTCACAAACAACTGTATCACTACCATATTTTTCATGATAAAACCACCCTATCCTCATTTAAAACCCAGCACTACAAAGATCTTATCAGTGCTGGTGTTGGAGATACCAAAGCTTTGTTTCTCTTGGTCAAATAAGCATTGCACCCTCCATATCCTCTCGCCTCCTACTTCTACTCCTCTGATCACTGCAATTTAATTCTGAAAATTTTCACTGAGAAAATAACCAAAATCCACCAACAGCTGAGCCCTCTCCAGTTCATTTCCCCAGTACTCTTCACCCCCCTCATTCAACCTTCCTACTTCCTTCTGCTGCTGAGATTCAGATCTGATTCTAAAATCATAACGGTCTACCTGGTTACTGGACAGGTTACCTTCTTCTCTGGTTAAAACTTGCCTCCCATCTCTAATGCCTCTGATCACAGCCATCATCCACTCCTCCCTCACCACTGGAACATCACTCCTCAGATCAGTTGCAGTAACACCAATACTCAAAAACCTGGTTTGCACTTCAATAACCTTCATCCTGTCTCCAACCTCCGGTTTACCTCCAAAACACTGGAAAAAGCAGTTTCATCACAGGTTCATGCTCACCTCTCAAATAACAATTTACCGTATTTTCCGCACTATAAGGCGCACTTAAGAACCTTTTAATTTTTTCAAAAAATGACAGTGCGCCTTGTAATCCGGAGCGCCTTATATACGGATCAATTGGTTAATTGGTTGATCCATACTGGTTGTACACGGCGCTCTGTCAAAATGTTTCAGTACGACTGGTAAACTACAAAGCCGCACCGCTTGCAGCATTACGGCTACCGTAGTCAGGGGCGTCGCCGAAGTAATAGCGGTAAACACCTGTACTGTGCTTAATCCTAGTCCAACACCACTTGTGTGTGTATAACGTTTGAATGTACTGTTACAGGAATTGCCTGAACTATATGTGATTAGAAGCTCAGTGTGTGGGGTGTATGTTTCGTGTGTGTGTATGGAAGATGTTGACATTACTCCTCCGGACAGAGGTGGCGCTGTGTGCTGCCGTAGCTGAGAATCAAGAGTGAAGGAGTGACGTTGGTATTATTGTGTGTGTGGGGTGGGTAGAGACGGCGACCGGAGCAGCGGTGTATGAGTCTGTAAGCCCTGTGCTGCAAAGTTATTAAAAAGAACCCCGAATCTCGTCAACAACTCAGTGTTTTGATGCTGTTTCTTCATGTTCAACTCAGCAACGTATGAGTGAAGGAGTTAACCCCGAGGAAACTAGTAACTTCGGCCCCTGTGTCATCAGACTACGGTCAGGGGACAGAAACAGGAAAGGTTAACAGTACTAACGTTTGATTTAGTGCATCAAACTGTTTCTTTTACTTGTTTACTGAATCAGGGAAAAGTTCCCTTTCACGTTTTAACTAACGTTTGATTTCAACTTCAACTTTATAGACTCCAATGCATTCCTAACTATTGGCTCTATTCAATAGAATTCTATGTAGAGGAGACCTTACCATGAGAGTGAATGGAGTTATCAGAACGCTGGTTTGTAGTGTATTAATAAAGTTTGACTGACTGTTTTGTTGACATTCTCTTTAGCACAGCTCCATCTAGTGGATGCATAACGCAACCCCAGTCAAACGTTTGACTGCAGTAGCTTCTATTCTATGCGCCTTATAATCCGGTGCGCCCTATATATGAAAAAAGTTCTAAAATAGGCCATTCATTGAAGGTGCGCTTTATAATCCGGTGCGCCTTATAGTGCGGAAAATACGGTATATGAACAGTTCCCATGGGGTTTCCGCCCTCACCACAGCACAGAAACCGCCCTCCTAAAAATCTCTGACCTCCTGATGATAGCAGATTCTGGGCTACTAAGCATTCTCATCCATCTCGACCTCTGCGCAGCTTTTGGTGCCATTCTCCTTGACTGACTATAATGTATTGGAATATCAGACACACCTCTGGACTGGTTTAAATCTTACCTCTTTGACCGCTCACAATTCATTCAGTTGAAAACTGCCAGAGGGTAGGAACGTAGACCAACCGGTAAATCGAGAGCTTCGCTTTTCGGCTCAGCTCTCTCTTCACTACAACTATTAATTATTATTCATAGTTATTTTTAATATAACTCTATTAAACCCAGTTTTCTTTCTTTTTAAAATGCTAACTCTCAGCCTGATATTTAATATCTCTTTAGGCAGCAGGTTACAGGGTTTAGTTTTTATTTGAAGATCCTGCGATCACATCCTTGGACATGAATGGGAATACCCTACAACTCCATGTTCAGCTGCCTCAGTGCAATCCAAAACTTTCTACCCAAGTTCCTTTGGAAAAAGTCCCTGAATCAGTGTAAAGGCAGTTGTGTAAATGAGCCAGGATATAGTTTTTCTGTTATGCACATTGTTGCAGCTTCATGGTTGATTAATCTTGCGATGACTATATCGGATCCGATATCTGCCTGTTCTTTCCTCTCCACCTCATCTGTGCTTCCATCACTCTGTGACTTTTAGCCTTTTGTGTGTGGTGTGAACATTTGCTGCAGTGAGACTCAGTCCAACTGGATAAATATTACATCAGCCTGAAATATGCAAGGTCATATCACCTGGAATATATTAATCAACAATTTATTGCGCTCCAAGACAGTCATTTGTGGTGTGAATATTTCACACACTGATACTAATATATATATATATATATATATATATATATATATATATATATATATATATATATATATATATATATATATATATATATATATATATATATATATATGCAATATATTGTGCAGCTTTAGCTGTTACATTTGATCTGAGCTGCAGATGTTGAGCTACTCAAAGAGGTCAGGAAACAGAAACCCTGCAGCTTTATGGATGTTCTTTAATTCATCATTCACCAACTCTCACCCAACCTTAACCAGAAGGCTGTTAGCTTTCCTTCATTCATAAACCAGTTTAACACCACTAAGGACAGCTTCAGCACTGGGGACAGCTGAGTGATGAACCCCATCATTTAGATGTTCCCAGTGCTGAAGCAGTCCTTTGGACGGTCCAGTCTGTCCATCTGTGTTTTTCCCTCCTACATCAGCCCTCCTCTGTGTTTCCTGAGGCTGAACTGAAAGTGAACCATTTGCTGACCAAGGTTGCAGCTTTGTAGGCTCCCTGCTTGTTTCGATGCAGCAATTCCAGACAAATGAATCATCTTTATTCAGCTAAAGACGTTCAGATAAAAGTCGTTATTACATTTTAATGGTTGATTTTAATTTGGAGCATCAGTGTGAAAGAGGGAACTGAAACAATACTGTTCTATCTGGTCTGGCTCATGCAGCTGAGAGAAACTGCTGATCACTGTCACAGAAAGTAACTTATTATTTAATTTAGAGAACACAAATATTGTCCTTCATGTTCTGAACCCTAATTTCACTCATGTTTTTGCAAATTTTCCTAAATGATTGAGAGCAACAGCATAATGTTTCTATTCTAAGGTTTTACATATGAGAAAACTAATCAAACTGTGGGAAATACATGAATGCGAGCATTTAGGTCTGGAAATGTCTCCATTCTTGAATGCATCTCCACATGGATGTGAAGAAACCTCCATCAGTGTAGAGGTTGGATGTAATGGAGAGTTTGCAAAGTACATGAAATTAGTTCAGAGTTAAAATGTGAGGACATACATCCAGAAATAATCCTAACTATCAAACAGTGCCGTCGGATTCAATTTGTTATTCAAATTGGATAAAAAGTTTTTCTATCTAAGGAAACCCAGCAGATTGCATCCAGTCAGTGACTTGCAGCATTCACTCCTCCTGGATGAGCATGTAGAGACAGTGGACAGTCACTGGCGTTGACTTTGCAGCAATCCCTCATACTGAGCATGCATGTAGCGACAGTGGAGAGGAAAAACTCCCTTTTAACAGGAAGAAACCTCCAGCAGAACCAGAACCAGGCTCAGTATGAGCGGCCATCTGCCATGACCGACTGGAGGTTTGAGAGAACAGAGCAGAGACACAAACAGAACAAAGAAGCACTGATCCAGGAGTACTTTCTATTTTAAAGAAAAGATAGAGTAAATGGCAGTCTTGGCTCATTTAGTGGCTTTATCCAGGAGAGAAACACAGCTGAACAGATGAGCTCTGATCCAGTTGTCCTGTCTGTTGGAGAAGCATATAGTTAGTCGCAGTTAAACCTTGGTATTTATCTTTGTTCAGCTTGAAGTTTGATCAGCAGCAGCAGTTCCCTCTGGCTTCTTTTATTAATGAAGCTGCTTTACTCTGAACTTTTAGAGCTCATTATATTCCATTAATTCTCCACAGGCTAAAGACTGCGTTCTGTAACATTAACAAGTAACATTTGGTTTCGCTTCATGTTAGAGCTCACACCACCCTCAGCTGAAGACGGGTGGGGTGTATCTCCCGCTCCTGTTCCTCAGCCGCATTCTGGTTCTGTCGTTTTCGTGCCGTCCGGAACGAACAGACCCACCTGCTCGTTGTCAGCCGGGCGCCTTCACTGCTGCTCGGCTGCTGGCGGACGGGCACAGCTTGTTTGAGGCGAGCACTGTAACAGGGAATCAAATATTCACTCAGAGGCTTCAGCTCAGGCAGCGTCAAAAGACACTCCTCACATCCAGGCAACCCCTCCATCCCGCCCTCCAGGTTTAAGACCCAAACCCAATCCAGATGGGTTTCAGGATTAAACTGGAGCTCTTTCTGCTGCCGAGACTCAATGAACCGAACTTAATAAAGACGTTGAACTATTCAGAAGTTCAACATCAAGCTAGCTTCTTTCTTTTAAAAGTGAAAACTTCTCTGGTTTGTTTACTGTTAAAGTTCAAAGAGCATTTTATTTCCCCTACTTTCTGTCATGGTCTGAAAAGTGTTTTCTGGTCTCCCTGATGTGATTGTTGTTGTGTTTACAGACAAAAGTCTCTTTTCCTGTTAGAAACTGAACTAAGGATTTCTATTTCTAGTCTATTTCTGCCAGAGCCTTTCATATTTTCAAACTGTACTAAAAAGTCTGATCTGAGCTGTAATTTAACGCAAATATTAATAGATAATGTGAATTTTAATGTATAACGCACTTTTTAAAACCAATGTTACAAAAAATAAGCACTAAAAATACGGTCAAGGTAAAACACAGAAAACAATTGATATACCGCAGATAACATAAATAAAATGGTGATACATAACAGGCAAAAATATTAAAAAGAAAAGGTCTTTGGCTGGGATTTAAATCATTGAGCAGAGAGAAACAGACTCATCTTCTACAAGGAGGAGAGAGTTGCACTAATCCATGCTTCTCATGAGCTGGTTACCACTATTACCATTTCTATGGGAGGAAACCACAAACCTAACATGTTTGACCTTTGATCTGACGTGACGTCTTTTTGACGGCTCTGGATGATTATTTGGTACGAGAAGCTGAGGAGAACTGGAGGAAGCCATCAGGTCCTCATTTTTAATGTGATGGATAGGAAAGCAGTGTGAAAACTGGCAGAGGTCACTAAATCTGGGTATCATCGGCATATGACGCTAATGCACTGCTGCAACAGGTGCCCCAAAGGAAGCACAGTGAAAACAAAGTACACCCTTTTCATTTCTAGGGTGTAAAATAATATTTTAATTTCACTGACTCCTTCAAACCTTTTTATCGTACCACACTTTTGTCAAAGTCATGTTTGAACAACATAGAAACAGTTTTCAGTATTTCATCTTATAGGATCCGACTGCAGCCAGCCTCGCTGCACGCTGGGCTGATATCTAACCAGTAAATACAACATGAAGAACATAAAAATACAGGTCCTTCTCAAAATATTAGCATATTGTAATAAAGTTCATTATTTTCCATAATGTAATGATGAAAATGTAACATTCATATATTTTAGATTCATTGCACACTAACTGAAATATTTCAGGTCTTTTATTGTCTTAATACGGATTATTTTGGCATACAGCTCATGAAAACCCAAAATTCCTATCTCACAAAATTAGCATATTATTAAAAGGGTCTCTAAACGAGCTATGAACCTAATCATCTGAATCAACGAGTTAACTCTAAACACCTGCAAAAGATTCCTGAGGCCTTTAAAACTCCCAGCCTGGTTTATCACTCAAAACCCCAATCATGGGTAAGACTGCCGACCTGACTGCTGTCCAGAAGGCCACTATTGACACCCTCAAGCAAGAGGGTAAGACACAGAAAGACATTTCTGAACGAATAGGCTGTTCCCAGAGTGCTGTATCAAGGCACCTCAGTGGGAAGTCTGTGGGAAGGAAAAAGTGTGGCAGAAAACGCTGCACAACGAGAAGAGGTGACCATACCCTGAGGAAGATTGTGGAGAAGGGCAGATTCCAGACCTTGGGGGACCTGCGGAAGCAGTGGACTGAGTCTGGAGTAGAAACATCCAGAGCCACCGTGCACAGGCGTGTGCAGGAAATGGGCTACAGGTGCCGCATTCCCCAGGTCAAGCCACTTTTGAACCAGAAACAGCGGCAGAAGCGCCTGACCTGGGCTACAGAGAAGCAGCACTGGACTGTTGCTCAGTGGTCCAAAGTACTTTTTTCGGATGAAAGCAAATTCTGCATGTCATTCGGAAATCAAGGTGCCAGAGTCTGGAGGAAGACTGGGGAGAAGGAAATGCCAAAATGCCAGAAGTCCAGTGTCAAGTACCCACAGTCAGTGATGGTCTGGGGTGCCGTGTCAGCTGCTGGTGTTGGTCCACTGTGTTTTATCAAGGGCAGGGTCAATGCAGCTAGCTATCAGGAGATTTTGGAGCACTTCATGCTTCCATCTGCTGAAAAGCTTTATGGAGATGAAGATTTCATTTTTCAGCACGACCTGGCACCTGCTCACAGTGCCAAAACCACTGGTAAATGGTTTACTGACCATGGTATCACTGTGCTCAATTGGCCTGCCAACTCTCCTGACCTGAACCCCATAGAGAATCTGTGGGATATTGTGAAGAGAACGTTGAGAGACTCAAGACCCAACACTCTGGATGAGCTAAAGGCCGCTATCGAAGCATCCTGGGCCTCCATAAGACCTCAGCAGTGCCACAGGCTGATTGCCTCCATGCCACGCCGCATTGAAGCAGTCATTTCTGCCAAAGGATTCCCGACCAAGTATTGAGTGCATAACTGTACATGATTATTTGAAGGTTGACGTTTTTTGTATTAAAAACACTTTTCTTTTATTGGTCGGATGAAATATGCTAATTTTGTGAGATAGGAATTTTGGGTTTTCATGAGCTGTATGCCAAAATCATCCGTATTAAGACAATAAAAGACCTGAAATATTTCAGTTAGTGTGCAATGAATCTAAAATATATGAATGTTAAATTTTCATCATAACATTATGGAAAATAATGAACTTTATCACAATATGCTAATATTTTGAGAAGGACCTGTACGCTGATGTGCAGAAGATCCACATAGAGGTCACCTGAGCTGCAGATTGTGTGCAGGTAGCCCTACGGTTTTGATTATGTCTCCAGTGTTTTCTGCTCTGGTTGCAGCGCTGTGAAGCTGGACGTGAGCTGTGAGAGTGAGACGTCCACAATGATTTAACTGACTCTCATGCATCTTCATCTTCGTCTGAACTCGGTGGAGTTCAAGAGTTGCATCATGACCTCCAGAAGCTGGCAGAGCTGCAGCTTTCTTTGTGTCTTTCATGGTGTATTTGGGATGTGATGCTGAGGGCTCAGCGTTCGGCCTGTTTTCAAACAGGAGAAACTCAGTAAGCTGTTTAAATGTAACGGTGCTCCATACGGTTGTGCAGGAACCCTCTGAGTTTTATTAGGTGAAGATCTCTTCACATTTCAGATGCCACACTATTGCAGAAAAACACCTCAGTGTTGACAGAAGGTTAATTAAACAAGAAGATAATGATTCCCTGTTTGTTCTTTTAAAAATACTAAAAAGTACTATCCACATTTACTATAAAACTGGCTGTATTGTTGGGATTGTTACTTTTACTAATTTCTCCACTGCATGAGATGATAAAATCTGATTAAATAGTTACTGAGTGCAGTTTAGTGTCTTTGTGTGCCTGGTATTCTCTTGGAGTTTTCTCTGTGTGAAAATGAACCACAACACCAGAAACAATCAACTAATTTGGACCAAAGTAACCAAACTGCAGCTGTGAAAAGTTGACAGATTCTCTCGGACGTTGGTTCTCTTTGACTCCTCTGTTCTGGTGAGCCCGGAGTAAATGTCAGACGCCTGAACGGTGGGACCCTTTCGCCACACCTAGGGCTCATTACTTGTGTGAAGTTTGAATTTTACAGGAGGTGGAGGGCAAAGCAGGAAGTAAAGCTGAATTTATTCCCCCACACGGACATTCTCTGGTGTCTACGGGCTGCTGAGAACAACAATCAGCAGGTATAAATGAAGAGCTGTTGTTCCAGCTTTTACAGAAGTAATTTTATTAACCCAAAAGAGAAACACGTTGTAAATAATTAACCTGTAACTAATAGCTGTTGCATACATCCCTGCTTCTGTTGATAAAATAAATACAGCAGAAAAGCTTCTGTTGAACTATTCCCAGATCAAAGCTTGAGATGAAACCACATCGAAGGTTCCTGGTCCGTCTCTTCAGCTTGGCTTGGTCTGACAGGAGCTCTAAGGAACCTTGGATGTAGATTTCAGGCTGAGTTTCACAGCTTCGTCTGAGAGCTCTGCTGCTGCTGGCCTCCAGCAGAGCTGATGTCTGGCAGGGAGATGGCTCCCTTCCGGCTCTGGATCGTGGAAGCTGAATGCATGTGGAAAATTGGGCTGAGTGCTAAAGGCTGCCTGGACTGGGGCCAATACTACGCTACTGCATATTAAAATTAGCCTTTACTCACGGTTCACACAGGGCTCCCAGGGAAGTCTGGGAAGGCAATTTTATTTGCTGCAGCTCCTTAAAGGTCCCCACAGCCTCACCTAAACAGCACTGAGCTGCTGGTTCAGAGTGGCGTGAAGAACGACTTCCTGCTTTCATCATGTGTGAATAACTAGAGTTAGTTTAGTTCTGTTTGAGTGGTGCAGTAACGGCAGGGATGAACATGAGCAGTTAGCAGTGTGGCAGTTGTTTCCTTCAGGTCTGCTTTAAGATATGCTCAACTTACCGGGTTTGCTTTTGAGCCTCCGTCAGGTTCTGGTCTGTTTGACCTTTTGACCTTTCAACAATATGAGCAACTAAGACACTAAAGGCTAAACTAGAGACCAGGAAGTAAGGTCTCACCAAAGCATTAATGCTTCAGATGCTTTTGTCTGTTTTTCATTAAAACTGCTCAGTAATTATGCTGTTGACTCATAGTCTCAGGAAATCGTCCTCAGTTATTCCTCCAGTGTAAAGTGTCCCTGCAGCTGGAAATGTGGAGGCAGAATGGGAATGATGGGAGGAAGCAGAGACTCTTGGTGCTTGAATGGCTTTTAAATCTTGGTCCACCTTTTGTCTCCTGAGCCGGTTCTGAGCTATGAGCGGTCAGCCGTGCACTGCCTCATAATGTCTCCATTACCACACACACACACACACCTGCATCCGCCTTCCCCCACGTACACACTCCACTCTCACCTGCTGCTTTTCGACACTGCGGGAGCCTTGCCTCAGATGTCGCTTTGTTCTGATTGGCCAGAAGCAGCACAAGGAGCTGAAATTGCATCCAGGAGCTGATTTACTCTAACAGACACAGAGGTCTGCATACTGGGCTGTGTTCTGGTGTATCGATGGTGGTGATGTTGTTACTGGATCGCTTTGCTGGCAGCACCATCCTGATAACCTGACGGAGCAGGAAGCTTTTTATTTCACTGGGATTTTAAAAGGAAATAAAGTTCAGTTGAATTTTTAACCATTCAGTTTAATTTGAAAGAAAACAGGAAGTTCAGTCAGTTTGATGTTGAGCACGATGCGGTTTCTGCATCCATCAGTGTTTTCTCACCCAGCCTGCAGTCAGCCTTAATCTTAGGACAGCCCAGTTAGTCGTCACTGATGCTCCTGTTGTCAGCAGACATTTACTGTGCTATTATATCACCTTAAAGTTGGTTTATAAATCCACTTTTTCTGCTGTATTTCACAGGAACATGCATGAAATGTGAATCTAATCTGCTGTGTCTGAAACTTTCCTGTGCAGAGCAGAAACAGTGTGTAAAAAAGAAGACGGTATCGGCAGCAATAAAGCAGCAAGGCAAGCTCTCTTCAGAGCAGCAGAATAATAAAGCAGGTGTGGATCAAGCAGCTGTGCTCTCTGCCCTGAGGTTCTGCAGCCTGCTCACAAATCTACTTTGTATCACTTTAGGTTTCTGCACTCAGAAACCTTTTGATCCAATAGAAGGTTTTTTCTTTGGTTAGAGGTTCAGATTATGGGAGGATAAATCAGAAAAACTGTTCACAAAACTCAGGAACCGACATGTTTTGGCCATGCTGTGTATAAGGAGGTTTATTTGAGGTGTGATCCAACAAAAGGGGAGAAAATTATCATCATTTCTGGACCTAACTGTTGCAGAACAAGAAAAAACTGTAAAACAGTCATTTGTTACAGAAACCAAAAGGAAGATGGAAATATTGAACTCGTTAAAATGCAACATAGTGAAGAAAACTTTAATTTCCTGGAGTTCTGTTAAGTCATCAATCAGGAGCAGTCCTGCACATCAGAGGCGGCTTCTCTACCAAACAGGTTCAAGCTCCTAACCTGGGCTGGTGCTGGAGCCGGTTCTTAGTTGGTTCTGTGAAAGAATCAGTTCCATTCATTTCGTTGTTTGATGCCCCTCCTGTTGTTTTGCGTGTTTTTGTAAAGGGTCATAGATCATGGTGATAACCAGGTGCTATATTATTTATCCCAGTGCTCCAGCTCAACAGACGCTCTAATATCACCACAGTCATAAACAACCAGCTTCCTGATCGGCTAATCTCTCATCAGGACCAGTAGAAGGCGAAGAGTGTTGAAGATCTAAACCTGAACTAATGCTTCTGGTTTTGGAGGGAAATAACCGGTAATCAGCAGGGCGTTCACCTCCTCTACATACCGACGAGTGATTTCAGATTAAACTTCAGGAAGATTAGAGACATGCAGCTTTTGCTAATCTGACATTTTATTATTGTTTTTACTGTTTTTTGTGTTTCAAAGTTTATCAAAAACTAATCTCTGGGGTTTTAAACATGCTGCTCACGTTTTGATTAGCTGCTGGTCCCCATGAACCCGCCTCTATTACAAATTAAATCACACCGAGAAATCAAAACAGAAGTAAGTGATAAAACATGGAGTTAGTTTTGATATTCAAACGTCCTCAAAGAAATACATTTAGTGAGAAACCAGAGAAACCTTAAGTGAGAAAACCAAGGAAAAAGCAAGACCCAATCTTATTTCCAAGGCGCAGTGAATGCAGCACGATTTAAGGTGAAGTTCAGAGACGATAATAAAAAAAAGAAGGGTTGAAAGAATCCACTCTTGGATGAGCTGGTTGGACCTTTTCCCCAGTAAGAATAGTTTAAACCAGAGTTTTGTGTGACTTCAGACAGATGCTGTAGTGTTTCTAGTTAAATCTCTAACCTTCCCAGAGTTGAAGAAGAAAATGAAGATTTTCTTGTACAAGTTTGTGGCGTTTAAAGATTTTAATTGCAGTGACTCCTGATATTCATTGATTCTCAAGCTAAATCCATGGAAAGTTTGATTTTTACCCCCCTCCCCCCAAGAAACACACACACACACCCATGCATTATGCCTCCTGTTTTAGTGTCACCCAGGGATGAGTGCTTTTGCGTATATGGATGTTTTCTGGCTGTTAAAATGAAGCAGATCCATTAATGAAGGTCTAATCCTGCTGAAAAAATAAAACTCTAAAGCTGCTGTTTCATAACATCAAACACACAGGCACACACACACACACACACCCCTGTGTGTGCCGCACAGCTGTACTTTCTAAATTTATTGAAGGGCAGATCTCCTGCAGCTAGCATTGCAGATTAACCAGATTAATCCGGGTAAGAAGACCTGGATGTGGACTTTCAGCAGGTTCTCCGTTTGTCTCGTCTGTATTGGATGTTTGTGCTCTTTGCAACTGGAAAATTTTAATTCAGACAAATTTATGTGCTTTTATTGCTGGGTTTGTACCCTGTGTGTCATATTAACAGAAAGCTAACGGAAACACGACACAGGACACTCTTCTAAGGATCAATAAATCTAATTTTAACACCAGCTGGTAGTGAAACCGTCTGGCTCTGAAGCAGATTAGAACAACCCAAAGTTTTTCTGCTTCTGCCTCTCTGCCTGCTCAAATGCTTTTCTCCTAAGTTCCCTGTTTGCTTGTATTCTTTTACTCCTAACTTTTTATCTCTTAGCCAAAATTACAGAAATATTGGACTAAAACAACTTCTTACCAGTGACTCCCAAGAATTATTATTATTTTTATTTTATTTTTTTCTAAAGGATTTTGATGTTTTTATAATCGAACTCGAAAGCAGGACAAGTTGATGCCAGCTAATCAGCACAAAATGTCTCCCTTCACAGAGGACTTCGACAAACCTTTACAGAAATTGGCTGTTTTGGAGATGAAAATCCATCGACTAGAAGTGAACGTGGAGGTGAATATGAGGTACAACGATGATTCAACTCTGCCTGTGATCCCAAACAGTGACAGCCAGCTCAACAACTCAGCCGGCAATCAGAACACTGAGAATAAACCTACCAGCAGACCCCCCTGGCATGTTTTAGGGGCATGCCCAAAAAATCAAGGTGGACGACTCACTGGAAGATCTCAGCAAATAAATAAATCAGAACGGCCAGAATTACAGAGAAATGCCCCCGTTTCCCCTGGGAAAAGGAGACTTCGACAGCGAGCTGCTGTCACAACAACTGATAGGAGTGAGACAGCTGGAAATAATGGAGTTCTCTCCAGAACAGATTTGCTCCACTACAGAATGAAAACCAGGAAAATGATCCATCTTCTGAGAACAATAAAAGGTTTGAGAACAACCTTCATTCTAAACAGTCTTCTCCTAAGCTGCCAGAGAAAAAGCGCCCCACTGGCCCAACAACCCTAATAGTGGGTAACACAGCTGTGGATGGGGTTAAAAACCTCTGCAACAAGAAAAACACAGAAGTTATGATTGGTACCAGTAACGTGGTCTCTGATATCCCAGAGAATATTCTTGCAATCACAGAAAAACGCCCGTCTCTAGAAAACCTTATTATACACTGTGGAGCCATAGATGACGTGGCTAAGAAAAAATCAGAAGGACTGAAGGAGGATTTCACTCGTCTTCTGAATATTGTTGGAGGTCTCAATATCAAGGTGTTTCTCAGCAGACCCTTTGCACCAATTTTCTGTGGAGATGAGGTTTTTTCGAGACTTCTGATGATTAATAAGTGGTTGAAAAAAACATCTGCTACTACATCTGTGAAGGTCATCGACAACTTTAATATCTTTTGGGAAAAAAGACAACTCTTCAAGCAAGATGGTTTCTGTTTGAACAAGCCAGGAGTCAGACGTCTCACATCTAATGTCTTCTATTCAGTAAATAATCCGCCAGCGGCTTCGACCTTCAGCAGAGAACATGGAGTATCAACAACAATGATAACGCTGCCTCCAACAGCTCCAGCAGAAACAATCAGCCAGTTGGCTGAGAAAGAGAGGTCATCACAAAAGGTCTCCCCGCCGAAATCCACAGGAGAGGTGGACCCCCCGTTATACCCCCCTCCCCAAAAACCCAGACCGTCACCCCTGGTAAACCCCCCTCACCCCAGACCCCGACCCAGACCGCACAGAGCTCTCCCATCTCCCCACTGAGCCCACTTTTTGCTTTACTGTATTCTGATAACATGAAAGGAGCTCTTAAAATCGGGACCCAAATGGCTCTGACATCTTCTCCATTCAACACCCCCCATGGCCGAGGCCCTGCTACTAAACCAACATCTTCCAAATGCCGCAGACCTCCACCACCTCCTAATCAGGACCTTCAAATCACTTCTCTGTGATACAGTCTGGGCCCCAGTGGTAACTCTATCAGAAATGAACATGTCCAGGAAAACCTTGGGCCCCTAATAGGAGATAGTTGTAAAATCTCTGTGCTTATACGTGACAGAAAGAGCAAAGCCAAAAGGATAAGAGACAGTAATAAACAATCAACAAAAGCCGTAAACTGTCAGGTACAACCAGACACAGTTAATATCAACAACTAAGTCATATAAACTGGCTTTACTGAACATTAGATCTCTGTCAGGAAAATCATTTTTAATCAATGACTTCATTACTGACCACGATCTTGATGTTATGTTTTTAACAGAAACATGGTTACATGAATTTAATGAAGCTCCCATTCTGATAGAGGCGACGCCTCCGAACTACAATATTCTTTGTGAGAGCAGACAGCAAAGAAAAGGTGGAGGGGGGGCCACTTTGTTTAAAGATTTATTAGAGTGTAAAAAAGTATTTCTGGGCAAATTTGACTCTTTTGAATATTTGGGTCTCCAGGTAAAGAGCCCGGTCCGAACCATGTTCTTGAATATTTACAGGCCTCCTAAGTCCAAAACAAACTTTATCAGTGATTTTAATGAGCTTTTTTCTGTGATATGTGTAGATTATGACTGTTTAATTATTGTGGGAGACTTCAACATTCACATGGACAATCCTGAAGACAGAAGTCCAATAGATCTATGTGACACTCTTAGAAATGTTGGTTTGACTCAACATGTTAAACAGCAAACGCACAAACAGGGACATATTTTGGACTTGATCATCACTAAGGGTCTAAACATTTCCAAGGTGTCTGTAACTGATGTTGCTCTATCTGACCACTTTTCTGTTATTTTTGAAAGCATCATCTGCAATGACTCAGTTTGCCAAAGAGACATGATAAGAAAACACATCTTTAAGGACGGTGCAGCAGAAACCTTTAACCAGATTTACTCTTCTACCTCCACTTTGCCCTGTAACACTGTACAGGTCCTTCTCAAAATATTAGCATATTGTGATAAAGTTCATTATTTTCCATAATGTAATGATGAAAATTTAACATTCATATATTTTAGATTCATTGCACACTAACTGAAATATTTCAGGTCTTTTATTGTCTTAATACGGATGATTTTGGCATACAGCTCATGAAAACCCAAAATTCCTATCTCACAAAATTAGCATATTTCATCCGACCAATAAAATAAAATTGTTTTTAATACAAAAAACGTCAACCTTCAAATAATCATCTACAGTTATGCACTCAATACTTGGTCGGGAATCCTTTTGCAGAAATGACTGCTTCAATGTGGCGTGGCATGGAGGCAATCAGCCTGTGGCACTGCTGAGGTCTTATGGAGGCCCAGGATGCTTCGATAGCGGCCTTTAGCTCATCCAGAGTGTTGGGTCTTGAGTCTCTCAACGTTCTCTTCACAATATCTCACAGATTCTCTATGGGGTTCAGGTCAGGAGAGTTGGCAGGCCAATTGAGCACAGTGATACCATGGTCAGTAAACCATTTACCAGTGGTTTTGGCACTGTGAGCAGGTGCCAGGTCGTGCTGAAAAATGAAATCTTCATCTCCATAAAGCTTTTCAGCAGATGGAAGCATGAAGTGCTCCAAAATCTCCTGATAGCTAGCTGCATTGACCCTGCCCTTGATAAAACACAGTGGACCAACACCAGCAGCTGACACGGCACCCCAGACCATCACTGACTGTGGGTACTTGACACTGGACTTCTGGCATTTTGGCATTTCCTTCTCCCCAGTCTTCCTCCAGACTCTGGCACCTTGATTTCCGAATGACATGCAGAATTTGCTTTCATCCGAAAAAAGTACTTTGGACCACTGAGCAACAGTCCAGTGCTGCTTCTCTGTAGCCCAGGTCAGGCGCTTCTGCCGCTGTTTCTGGTTCAAAAGTGGCTTGACCTGGGGAATGCGGCACCTGTAGCCCATTTCCTGCACACGCCTGTGCACGGTGGCTCTGGATGTTTCTACTCCAGACTCAGTCCACTGCTTCCGCAGGTCCCCCAAGGTCTGGAATCGGCCCTTCTCCACAATCTTCCTCAGGGTCCGGTCACCTCTTCTCGTTGTGCAGCGTTTTCTGCCACACTTTTTCCTTCCCACAGACTTCCCACTGAGGTGCCTTGATACAGCACTCTGGGAACAGCCTATTCGTTCAGAAATTTCTTTCTGTGTCTTCCCCTCTTGCTTGAGGGTGTCAATAATGGCCTTCTGGACAGCAGTCAGGTCGGCAGTCTTACCCATGATTGGGGTTTTGAGTGATGAACCAGGCTGGGAGTTTTAAAGGCCTCAGGAATCTTTTGCAGGTGTTTAGAGTTAACTCGTTGATTCAGATGATTAGGTTCATAGCTCGTTTAGAGACCCTTTTAATGATATGCTAATTTTGTGAGATTTTGGGTTTTCATGAGCTGTATGCCAAAATCATCCGTATTAAGACAATAAAAGACCTGAAATATTTCAGTTAGTGTGCAATGAATCTAAAATATATGAATGTTAAATTTTCATCATGACATTATGGAAAATAATGAACTTTATCACAATATGCTAATATTTTGAGAAGGACCTGTAGATGAGCTGGTAGATAACTTTCATTCTAAAATCTCAGACATCATTGATTCAATTGCTCCAATTAAAGTGAAAGTTGTTTCTGGGAAGAAAATGTCTTCATGGAGAAGTACTCCACCAGTCAGAAGTGAAAAAAAGGAGTGTCGAAAAGCTGAACGCAGGTGGAGAAAGACTGGACTCCAGGTTCATTATATTATCTATAAAGAGAGACTCTACAGAAATAACCTACAACTGAAAAATGCAAGGGAATCTTTATTTTCTGACATCATCAGTAAAAACATTAACAATGCTGGTGCATTCTTTGCCACGGTCGACAGGATAACAAACCCTCCTGTAACTGTAGCATCTGAACTCCACTCTACCAGGGCCTGCAATGAATTTGCTAAATTCTTTACTGAAAAAACCCAAAAGATCAGAGAGGCAGTCAACACATCCACATCAACTCCAGTACCAATGTTGTCTCCAACTAGAACTGATTTTGACAAAATTTCCCAGTTTCACCAAATAAACTACAAAATCTTAGAAGAAATCATACAACAACTAAGCTCTTCTTCCTGCTGTCTCGATGTTTTACCCACAACTTTCCTTAAGAAAGCTTTGCCTGTAATAACATCTGATTTAACACAAATAATAAACACGTCCCTTTTGTCAGGTGTTTTCCCTCAGGCCCTAAAAACAGCAATTATCAAGCTGCTACTACAGAACTACAGGCCTATATCAAACCTCCCCTTCATCAGTAAGATTATTGAAAAAGTTGTGTTTCAACAGTTAAACAACTTCCTAACAACGACCAACCGCTTCGATGTCTTCCAGTCAGGCTTCCTGCTCACCACAGTACAGAGACTGCTCTTGTCAAGGTCTTCAATAACATCCGTATAAATGCAGACTGTGGAAGAACCACAGTGCTGGTATTATTGGACCTTAGTGCAGCATTCGACACTGTTGATCAGTCCATTTTATTAGAGTGCCTGGAAAACTGGGTCGGCCTTTCTGGTACAGCGATCAACTGGTTTAAATCCTACTTGAAGGACAGGGACTTTTTTGTGTCAGTAGGTAACTTTACATCAGAGAGCACAAAAATCACATGTGGCGTTCCCCAAGGGTCCATCTTAGGGCCCCTTCTATTCAATATCTACATGCTTCCCTCAACTCAGATTTTAATAAACAACAACTTAAGTTATCATAACTATGCAGACGACACACAGCTATACGTTACGATGTCACCAGGTGACCATGAACCCATTCAAGCGCTGGGTAAATGCTTAGAAGAAATCAATGCATGGATGGGCCAGAATCTTCTTCAGCTGAATCAAAACAAAACTGAACCTTCAGAGGAACATAAAGACAGTAACAAGGTCGGCCTTCTATCATCTAAAGAACATCTCCAGGATTAAAGGACTAATGTCTCAGCAGGACCTTGAAAAACTAATTAATGGGTTAATCTTTAGTAGAATTGATTACGGCAACGGTGTCTTCACAGGTCTGCCTAAAAAGTGGATCAGACAGCTGCAGTTGATCCAGAACGCTGCTGCCCGCATCCTCACTAGAACTAAGAAAGTGGAGAACATCGGCCCGGTTCTGAAGTCCTTACACTGGCTCCCTGTAGCTCAGAGAATAGACTTTAAAATACTTCTGTTAGTCTATAAATCACTGAATGGCTTAGCATCAAAATACATTACAGACTTGTTGTCAGTGGATCAACCACCCAGACCTCTCAGGTCTTATGGCTCAAATCTACTCTGCAGAACCAGAACCAAACATGGAGAAGCAGCTTTTAGTTCTTATGCTCCACTAATCTGGAATAAACTCCCAGAAAACTGTAAAATCACCGAAACGCTAAGTTGCTTTAAATCGAGATTAAAAACCTATTTGTTTAGAGTGGCCTTTGACTGGGCCATCTAAATATTATTAGTTAGGTTTTCTGTCCAATTTTCCTTTAATTTTCTTATCCATCATTCTATTCTCTTTATTTTTATATATATTTTTTAAATTGCCTCTCTTTGATTTTCTGTATCATTGTAATGTTTTTCCTCATGTACAGCGCCTTGAGTGCCTTGTTGCTGAAAAGCGCTATTTAAATAAACTTGACTTGACTTGATGGAGGGAAATATGTGAGCTGTAAACTGAGCCAGGTTTATGTGGTGGGCATGATTAATTTCTATGTTTCATAGTTTCACCGTCATAATGGAAGCCACAGAAATGCGACTCCTATAAGACATGGAAGCATTTGCTTAAAACAGTCAACATGTATTTATTTATCCTGTTTTGTATCTGTTTCTAAAGATTTATTTAACCAATCTGTGTGCAAAATTAATAAAGAAAATGTCCCATTACACATTTACCTTTGCTAGAATTTAACATATGGCCCTTCAAAATTATTATTAATTTTAGGATTTAAGTTTAACTGCTTAAAGTTTTTCATTTTATGATTTGCTGAAAAGGAAATTTTAATAAATGACCAAAAATGAACAATTTACCCCAGTCTGCAGAGATTTCTGATGATAAATTTGACCAATCTGTAAAATGTAAACATTTGGTTTCAAAATTTCTAAGGTAAAAATCTCTCAACTCTTTGCAGAAAGCTGAGACAGTAAACTTAAAGCATCTGCCTGGTTTCTGATGAACTGTGTTGATTCTTAATGAACTGGTTGATTAATTGATAATCAGTTTTTGGGCTAATTTCACAAAGGGACAGAATGATGGATTCTTCTGGGTTTCACATCATTTAAATACCAACATGTTAATGGAGTTTTTTCACAGCACACGTTTGAACTTGTCACTGCAAGAGAAAAGTGTTTATTAAATCTCAGTTCCATTAAGTGTTCCGGTAAGGTTCTGAACCAGTGTACCTGAACAAGTAGATCTTTCTAAAAAGGACTCCAGGTATCAGTTAAACAGCTGAACGGTATCTGCCGAGAACCATCAGAATGTCAGTCAGAACTCAATTAAAAACTCAATAAATCGGAAGAATAAATCTGAAGACTTTATCCGAAATAGTACATTTAAAATCTCACCGTTCTTTAAAATATTTTTGTGCAATTGTGGAAAATGTTTTACTTTATTTTTGATCTCTTCCCCTCCATGTTCTTGTTCATAAAGGATAAAAGGAAGCAGTAATGTTCTGACATAGATCTCATAGATTTCTGATGTGTTTTAAGCACCTATCTGAAAAGTCACCTGAAGCTGCTCTTTTCAGAAAACTCGTGTCCGCTGTGGCTGTTTTCACGTGCAGCACTTTGCTAATTTGGCAGTTTACAAACATTAGCGTCTCATAGTGTGCTGGCTGACCACAGCGAGGAAAGCTGGTCACATAACACAAAGACACATGAAGCTGCAGCAGCCAACACAGTCTCTTTCACTGTAAATGTGTTTGTGAATGGTCAAAAACACTTATATTGTTCTGGAAAATCCAGATTTATTAAAACAAGGAAAACATTTCTCAGATTTAGTTTTGCAATCATGCATGGAGAATATTTCTAAAAATTGGCTTTGCCACGTGATGCCACCTGGCTCCCTGTCCAACAGTGACATAAGATTACAGCCTGAGGACCAGCAACAGGGGTGGGAAGTTTAGCCAGGGACTCTGATATCAATCATTATCCAAACAACAAAGCAAAACACAATGAAATGAACAATATTCAAATTGTTTTATCCTGAACCAATTTTCTCTGCCCAGACACAACCTCTCACTGTGACCCCGTTCTGATGAACAGTGGAGCACGTCCGATGGGCCAGTGACTTTAGCTGGTTTGCCAAACAGAAATGACATGGCATCTGCTTAAACTGGCACAAGCAGGGGCAGCATGCGGTGTTGTAGTTCCAATGCCGTCTTCTTCCGATGGTAGGGAAAAGTTGCCCCGTCGACTTAATTAGGGGCAACGTCTCTTTTTGGGGAGTCTTTGGCACTGATTCTGTTCTGCAGAAGCTCAGAAAGAAAGAATAAGGTGACAAGTCTTCTTTTCGGCTGAGGTACAGTCACCGGGTTTGCAAACAGCAGACTGTACTTTATAATGGATCCAAGGTTTCTTCGAAGATGCAGCCTTTAGCCAGCAAGGTCAAGACATTCTCTCCGTCCTCCCAAATGCAGCCTGGGAGTGTTGCAGCCAAAGACGAAGAACTGTTGCTGTGCATATAGTTTTATACCTTTATAACATCACTGGGATTCTAGCTGGGAAACTGCTCCTTGGGAGCTGTGCATGAGACTGGGTTAATGCTCTGCATTCTGGGATTCAGAGTTTTACTAGTGTCCTTTGTTCCCTGTGTGTAGTTCAGTCCTTTTTGTTCCTCCCATGGCTGGGCCCTAATGATAGGCTGCTGAAAGCAAAGACCCTGAAGAAAATCAGGTCAACTCTGGCTCATCTATTGAGTTTGAGATCCTTTCTTTTGCTTGACTGATTCGTAGGTAGCCTAGCTAATAAAAAGGGTTGAAGACTGGGTGGGAAACAACTGAGAGCAGTCAAAGTCCATGTTAGATGACGGATGCATCTGCCTGAAGTTACACTTTAAAAAAGTGTTGTTCCTAGCTAATAATCTTTTTCTTTGTAGAGTTAGTAGATTTTTGCTTTTTGAGCATGCTGATAATGAAACTCAGCTACTGCTGTAAATGTTTGTTCTAAATGTTAAAAACTGGTACATTAACTCAAGTGTGGAAAGTAATTTGAACTTTGAAATGTCTGGGATATCTCAGGTTTTAAAAATCAGCCGACAATTCGAAGATCCTGCCATGTGAACCAGGCATTAGATGGTCACCATTAACTTAGTGACTGTATCCTGTCAAGTCAGTTCTGTCAAACACGGTCCACAACGGTTCTGCCTTCTAGTAATCCAGGTGAAATTAGATCTGTGTCCAGTTTTAACCAACGTTTGAACGCATCCGTCATCGCTGCGTTGCTTTCATTGGTCAAAGCCCGGCTGGATCTGACGTTTCTTGTTCTAACGTCTGCTGCGATCCAGATCTGAACCGTGTGATCCAGTATAACAGCTTCTTAAGTAAGGTTTCAGCACTCGATGAAAGCTCAGAAAGAAAAGCTGGTGATAGTTAAACTAATTTTAGAATATTTCACACATTTCTCTGACAGCGAAGATATTCCACTCATGCTCCTCTTTACCACTAAATTCAATGTCTTCTTTTATTTCTTCTCTTTGGATGAAACCCAGGTTTCATTTTTCATTTCCCAGTCCCAAAACTCCCCTATAAACCTGACCCACAGACCTCAGTGCATGCTGGGAGCTGACTGGTATTTGTCTTTTAAATACAAACCCAACCTGCCGAATGTTATACGTTCATGTCGCCCTGCCAGCTGTGTCTTCCTTATATAACGTTTATTGGCTCTGCAGCAGAGGTGAACTTCTCCGGTCTGCGAGGAGATCAGAGAGTCAGTGCAGCTGGTGAAATATGTTCTCTGCTGTGTAGCAACGAGTCATAATGTTCAGGATTACAGTACCTGCTCTGAAATACATTATGATCCGCTCGCAGTTCTGGTGCGAGCGCCCACACAGATCGCCCGAGAGGTAGAAAAAAGCTGCAGAGAGTCTATTCCTTCTCAATGTCCATAAGCACAACTAGATGTGGAGGGATTGTACAGAAAATGGTTTGTTAGCAATCAAAAGGAGGTGACCTGGTCGCTGCAGCGACCGACTGAAACTAAAGTTGAGGAAAAAGCTGCAATCAAAAAATCAGAAGCAGTGAAGCAGTTTCTCTGGTTCTTATTTTATTGTAAATCTAACCTAAAGTCCATGTGTTATTCTCACACACAGAGATACACCATTGTTTTTATAGGTCAGAGGGTTGAAATCGAGGTTTAAAAGCAGAGACATTTACAATCATGGGAGAAACTTGGTCTGCCTTTGCTGCTTTCTGGGTTTAAGAGGGAAATTAGTTTCCAGATGCTGATAATCAAATGCATCCATTTTCTCATCATCATCAGTGTGATCTTCTTTACTAATAACAGGAGTTTAATGCTTCTCTAGAGCCTACAGGTATGTGTTAACACAATGCAAAGAAGGAAAGATCTCAGCAATGACCTTAAAAAAGCAACTGGGAAGGGTTAAAAGATAATCTCCAAACTACCCGAAGTCTGTTGTTCTACCAGGAGCATTTTAGGGTCTCAAAAGATTGCGGGATTTAGCCCAAATCCAAAATATGTAGATTTCAATAAGACAATTTATAGGTAATTTAAAGTTAAAATAATATAGGACATATTGTACCAGTTCTCTGTCTCTGCTGGTTTTAGACTGAATGTAAATTATTGTGAATCAAACAAAAAAGGTTTGTAATAATTTTACTTTTATTTTTGTTAGAAGTTGAATGAAGGACAAGGAGAAACAGAGTTTAGTCCTGATGAAAAACCATTTTGCTGAAGGAAATAATGACACATTTTGAGGTATTTAGAAAAGAACTTAATCTGAATTTTTCGCTAGCAAAAGTTTTTATTAAACTCAGAGATGTTTACTTTGGGCCAGATAAATGTGCTTCTTTTGTCATCTACATAAATTACCTTTTTAAACGTTACATTCTCATCAAAGTGTTCCAATCCTGAGGCTCCATTGTCTTTATTCTTATATGTCAAAAAAGGAAAGAGGTATAAAGTTGATTTTCCCAAATCTTAGTCAAATGGTAAAATCCTAAAACACATTTATTTTATTATGCCAAGAGCTTTCGAAATATTTTATTAAAATTGTTCCTTCTTTTATGAACCTGTTCTCTTTTATCACCATCTTTTCAGCTCTTCATTCCACTTCTGAAGAAATTTGTCCTGCCAAAAATAATAAAAGAAACATTTTACAACACAGTCTTTTGTTCTGACTGAACATGTGAGACATTAGTGCAGTTCTTAATATTAAACACTTTGAGAGAAAAGGGTGTTAAGTTGTGGTGTTTAAAATACAGCATAGAGCCTCATCCTGGACCTTATCAGTACTAATATTACAGTTATTAATAACTGTATAGATATGGTATGTATGTCTTACCTTCAGTAAAACCGTATCCTTGTTTAATGACTTTAGTTTATATAATATTACATGTGTAATTCAGAAAAATAAAATAGTTAACTAATCAATGGTCCACCTGTTATTAATTGCTATGATTTATTTCTTAATTATCTTGCATCTTTAAACCCAGAGCTGCATGTTTAGAATCAGCACAGAAGATATGAAAGAAGGGGGAGGCTTACTTTTGCACGTATACATCTTACTGGCACCAGGAGATATTTTCCTGGATTATTGAGCAACACTTTTTTCTGTCTACATGTAGAACTAGAATATAAGACTGGCTGCAGCAATGAGATGATCTGAAGGACCTTTTAATGTGTTCAGATACATTAGGATTAAATGCTTTTATTTTGACTGAATTAAAGGACCAAATATTTTCACATTATGATGCAAATCTGCTAGAAGAAGGTTGCTACTGTTTTCTATCACAGACAGATCATTTAACTTCACCTGTAGCTCAGGTGAAAGTCCTTCATCATGACCCTGAAGACGCTCATTAGAGTGAACCTCCTCATCATGACCCTGAAGACGCTCATTAGAGTGAACCTCCACCTCATGTCTTGCTGGATAAATCGGTGATTAGCTGTAACTTACAATCAGCTCATTCCGAGTCAGCATTCAGGTTTTACCGCTATCTTCTCCTGGTTTATACCGCTCGGCGTCCACCTGTTCCTGAACACACACCCACCAGGCTCCCTCTCCCTGGTTGGCTCCACGGTTGCTCTGAAATGATCCCTGTTCGAGGCGCTCAGTGTAACTCTTCAGGTAATGAAGGAGGCAGGTCAACCTGGAGTGAACTGCTGTTCTGGACTTTTCCAGAATGGAGTCCGTCTCTGGTTGTGCGCGTAGTTGTGCATTCTTGGTGCTGCGAGTGCGCAAATAATTATTTTTTGTCTTCTCCTTTTAACTCATTGTCAGGTTAGGTGGAGCAGGATGTGATTATATGGAACACAATTGAAAAAATGTGATTGTTTTTAAAAAAAAATGTGAAGTCCAATACCATTTTGTGGCTGCATCTTTTTAATACTTCTAAACTTCTATCAAGAAGTCTGGGGCTGTTAAGAAAACATCCGGGGCTTCAGCCTCAGAAACCCAGGTCTAACTACGCGCCTGCGTTCTACAGAGAGAAAGATCCTTCACAAGTGGAAAACATTTACTTCAGCTGCTAATGTTCCCAGGACTAAATGTCGCAACAAATTCAGTCCAATGTCACAGTGTGCAATGCTCAGAGAAATGGCACTAACCTGGGAGCTCCACCTCAGATCCTACAGACCTCAGTAAGCAGGTGAAAGGTTCAGGACAGTACAGTTGGAAGAAACTGAGCAGATATGGCTGTTTGGACCAAATTATGTCGGGCAGGTCGCTTCTGAATGAACCACAGAACTTCTGGAGGAGTTTTTACCAGCCACTTGTTTCAGGCTGTTGGGTAATATTTGTGTTGCCTATAAACAAATACAATCAGGTTAAATGTCTTAAATGTTAATTCCGTAAAATGAACAGTGAAGTAACACAATATCTCTCCCCTGTTCTACTGTTCTAAATTCAGTTGTAGCTTTCTTCAAAATTCAGTTTTTTCTGGTTTTCTTTCCTGAATTCCAGGTTTCCAAGTTAATATTCTTTCACAAAGTTTCTATAATGACACAGTTGATTATATAAAATAATGTGTGGTGGCCTAGTGGTTAGAACAGGAGGTTTGTGCTCCAGAGGGGACACAAGGAGCCAGGTTCATATCCCACAAATTACCACTCTGGGTCCCTGAGCAAGACCCTTAGCCCCAGAATGCTCCCCGGGCGCCGCACAATGGCAGCCCACTGCTCCCTAATAGGGATGGGTTAAATGCAGAGGACAAATTTCATTGTAATGTACATGTGCAATGACCAATAAAGATAATGATCAAGGGAAAAGTAACCCAAAGTTATTGGGATCAATTTAATCCTTTGGCAAAGCTCTTTAAAATGTACCTGTCAGGAACTGATGAGTATTTTTGGTATAATATTTTTGGAAGAACAAGTAACAGATTACTTCACTGCACCTGGTACATGCACCTGGTCTACAGCAGTGTTGTAATTATTCCACTAAACCTACACACCAGTAATGATGTTAAAAATACCTTTTGGCCTTTATTACAAGTTGAGTTTACAGAATTAGCAAGCTAACGCTAACTCTTCTCTGTTTAGTTGAGACGAGTTGATATTTCAGCTCATTATGTTTTCTTTTAGCCATCAGTTATTCATGCAAGGACAAAATGTACAGTAAAGCACAGTGTTGGAGGGCTGATGATTTGGGCTTGTTTTGCAACCTTCTGCAGTCATTGGGTTGACCTTAAACTCCTCTTTACACCAAAGCAATCTGGTTAAATCTGAGATCATCTGTCCAAGATCAGCAGGACAATGATCCCAAATACAACAGCAAATGTACAGAAATAGAGAAGGTGTAGCAATGGCCCAGTCAAAGTCCAGACCTCAACCTGTTTGAAATATTGTGGTGACTCCTTCAGTAAGTTGTACTGAAACAAATGTCTTCAAACATCAATGAACTGAAGCAACGTTTGAAAGAGCAGTGGTCCAGGGCTCCTCAACGACGATGTGAGAGACTGATGAGCTATCACTGCTAACAGTGCTACTACAAGCTGTTGTATTATTGGGGGTGTACTTAGTATTTAAACTTTCAAACAGCTTTAGAAGGTTTCTATTTTCAGGGATTGTACAAACGTTTGTGATGTGGGTTGGCATTAGGAGATGCATTCGAGTTTTAAAGCCAGCTTCCGATGGGTTCAAGCTAACATGAATAATCTCCCCAAGAAATAAATGTGTTCATCATTAATGGGACCAGTTTCCTAAAACAATAAATGATGGAGAGGAAATTTGAAATAATGTAGAACAACATGGGTTTCAGAGAACATTGCAAACCAGCCATAATATTATGACCATTTAGGATTCCCTTCTAAAAGTAAATAATATCCAACCATCTGATTGGACTTTGAAACATCTGCTGTGGTATTTGTTTTTGATCTGTCAGCAGCAGATACTTCTAGTCCTGGAAGTTTTGAGGTGGGACCTTCAGAAATCCATACCTGTTAGTCCAAACCTCCACTGATTCTGGGCTGCAGTAGTGAACCCTGTTTCCATCTGTGGAGCTGTTGATGCTCATTTATGACATTCTGGGTCCAAGAAGTGCTACAGTTGATTATCTGCTGCATTGCCACGTAGTTTTGCTTCTTCTCTCAAATAACAGGATGTGGATGTTATGTTGAGGCAATAATTATTGTGCAGATAATTGGCTAATAGCCCTTCAGTTTATCCCACCCACACTGTAGCAGTGCAGAGGTGACACAAACCTTCCTCTGCTTAAGATTGAATTTATTTATCAGAATGCAATTAAATAAACTTTGTGCTGTTAAAATCCACCAAGAACAACATTCAGGTTTCTACCCATAATCATGCAGAGCTTTAATGTTAAAAATAAGACTGAGCTAGGTTGCAAAATCAGTAATTTAAGAGAAATTGTCTCTGCAGGCCTGGATGTAAACCAGTCAAGAGTTGTTTCTGCAGTTCTTGACTTTGTAACAGAAGAACTCCCAGGTGTGGGAAACTGTGTCATTCCCAGCTTGCGGTTTATCATCAGTGTCGCTGCCTTTTGTTGTCGGATCAAATATTAGAAAGGCTTTGTGTGAGAGAACATGGCAGTTTTTACTTTCCCATCTCGGTTGCTAAAAGCTCACAGGAGGAACAGGGCATTATTTGAAGTGTTGTGTGAACATAAAAGCCTGCACATGAAAGTTTTCCACAGTACAACCTGCCTAATAAACAAAACCCCAAAATAAACCTGAAGGATGAGGACAGGAGAGGCTGCGGGAGCCATTAGGACCTAAATACCTGAAGGTACGGTGGTTCTGTGGAGGCAGATTGAAGCCTTTTGGTGGATGTCCATGTCAATTATTTGCTTTTTTTTTTTTTAGTCGGGCTACAGTCTGACGTGCAAGTCCAATTCTGATTTTGCTCTGGAAAGCTGTGTTTCTCTGAAAGCATTATTCTCTGATATGTAGGCTCTTTGTTATCGTTACAATACCTTTGTGTTTTACTCAATATGTCAGAGACGGCTTCTTGTGGTTTTAGCTTCAACTGACTGCAGTTCCTTTGAGTTCTCCTCCAGGTGTTTACTTGCTTTCAGGCCAAAATCTACGGGGTAATTTTAATTTCAATCAAGCCTCAGGTTCCTATAAGTTTGAGGTTCTTAACCGGAAATATATGGATCAGTCTTCCATGTGGAGTGTGCCTCAATCAAAGGAGGTCAAATGCCTTGGTGTCTTGTTGAAAGGTGATGCTGAGATAGGTTGACCAAATGAGGGTGTTTATCTGTTCCGGTCTGAGCTTGCTCGTCAAGATGTACTTTGGCTCTGTTCTACTGCGCTATGAATCAATGGAGGAAAATGTTAATCAGTTGTCTTTTAAATACAGGTATTGGAGGCTAATGTGGCTAAGATTATGGTGGAGTCAGGCTGAAGCTGATGATTACAGCAGAAAAAAGTAGAAAACCGTAGCAACCTACCCTGGTGCTGTAGTTGATCACTTAAGGAAATATTGTGCAAAATGACCAGAAACATGCGACCACACGGTACTTCCACATGGCGGTACGGTGTCGTGACGAATGGACCTGGTGAGATGGGATTTCTTAAAAGCTGCACTTTTATGGTGCATTCAAGGGGAACTAGATAGAACAACTTCATAGTGACAGTTTTTTTTATTCTTAGATGTCGACACAGTCTTACTAAATTCTCCTAAACGTTAACACTGACAGGTGGTTTTATTGTTGTATGATCTCTCTCTGTCCAGTCAGTGTGTGCACCCTTCTATCCTTAAATTGACTAAATTACACAAGATCTCTGGTCAGTTCTATACTTGCCCTTTTTTAAAATTATTGATTATATTCATTACATTAATATTGAACATTAAAAAAATCTAATTATTATTGAGAAAGTGTAAACATTCTTTGTTCACTGCTGAAAAAGTAAACAAAAGTGAGCACATTTGTATTTTTCTCTTGTCTGAAGTGTACCGCAGACGTACAAAGCCTTGATTTTGAAACCAAGCAACATATTGGATCCTGAGATGTATAATTACACCACATTAATGGGCTCATGGAACCAGCCATGAAACAAATAACAGCAAAACTAAAAACCCCAATCAGTTTTAAGTCAATTTATGGAGTTTTCAAACTTTGTCCATTAGTTTTTATTGTGTTCATGACAAATCACAATTCTTATATTATTCTTCCCTTGATGGCAATAAACAGTAGGATAACAGCCCATCCCTATCAGCAGCAATACTCAGTTTTGGTGTGATGTTTATATGACGCTCAACTGATACCAAGTGGCTGAGAGTGTGCCAAAAAATATCACCCACACCACAATACCTCCACCACCAGCCTGAGCCATGCTATCCTGTTTATGCCAAATTTTGACCTGACCATCTGAACGTCGCAGGTGAAATCGAAACTCATCGAGACCAGGCGATGTGTTTCCAGTTTAAGTTTTGGTGAGCCTGTGTCAATTGTTCCTTTAGTTTCTGGTTCTTAGCTAACAAGACTCTGGTACCTTCGTGGACGTCTGCTGCTGTAGCCTACGTCAAGCTTTGACATGTTGTGCGTGCAGGGTTGGTATGGTATTCTGCACGTCGTAGTTGTAACCAGTTGTTATTTGGGTTACTGTTGACCTGCTGTCATCTCAACCCAGTCTGCTTATTCACCTCTGACATCAACAAGGCATTTTTATCCATTGCTAATGGGATATTTTCTCCTCTTTTTGACCATTCTCTGTAAACTCTGAGAACTGGTTTTGGGAAAATCCCATCTGGCACAACCATGCCATATTTAGTGACTTTTACAGCTATTACACACTTTTTTTTCTTCTAAATCCCAGTTTGAACTTCAGCAAGTCATCTTCACCATGCCTTGGTGCATTGAGTTGCTGCCGCATGATTGGCTGATTTGCTGTTTGTGTAAGGCATTTATTTTATTATGTTGAACTTTATTAGGAATACGTGTACCTAATAAAGTGGCTGGCGAGTGTAGATCATGTCCAAAACATCGAGTTCCCTGATACAGCCGGTTAAAAGGGGCTTTCTTCGCAGGGTGGCTGGGTTCATCATCTGGTGGAAGCTTAGAGTAGAGCCACCGATCTTCCAGATTACAGGTTGCCAGTGGTGGTTGTCCAGGTATCTGATCATGATGATCTGAAGATTTTCTGGAGAATGTCCGACTGGGAGGAGACCCAGGGGAGACCATGAACCTGGTCAGCCCTCTGGCCTAGGAGCCACTCAAGATCTCGCAGGTGGAGTGTTACTGGGTGAGAAAGCTGTTACTCCCTCAACCTGCACTGGAATAATCACAAGATGAGGCTTGGTGGATGGATAAAGACACACTTAAAGCAGACGTTCCTGGGTAATTTATTCAGATTGGTCTCTGGGGGAAAAAACAATTATTATTTGGTGCACTCTGTGTGTCAACACTTTTTCTGTTTGTGCCTTCCCTGCTCATTACAGTGCCTAAATGATTGCTGGTAGACAAGTTAAAAATATGTTGTTTTCCTTCCTTCACATGCCTGCTGAACAAAAACTTTTTTTTTTATTCATATTCTCAGTCTGGATCCAGGCTGAGGTTTCTATGGCCCATTCTCTTTTAACATACAGGTCCTTCTCAAAATATTAGCATATCTGGAAGCTCACTTAGCTTACATCCTTCTCTGGATTTAAACAAGGCTGGCTCAATGATCAGAGAGTCTATTTTTATGCAGATTAGACAAAAACCCTTGTTTCTTACCTGCTCTCACCCTCCTGTCCTATTTTTTTTGTTTTTAATCAGTGTTGTCTTTTTGCCACACGCTGAGCTCACCATCTGCCACTGCTGTCAGCGCCCAGAAACTCATCGCTGTATTCTTAATTATCTCACTTTAATCACCTCCTCTTCAAGGAGATGCAAGGTTGGAAGGAAAACCAGCTCACATGGGGTCTTCAATAAATCTACAGCAGAACACATCAGCATTTCTATAAACCCGATCGTCCTTGAGGGATGTTCTGGTGTTGGATGTTTGACATGCGGTTCGCCTGGTGCTCTTTGACTTCAGGTAGATATGGGGAAAGGTTTTATAGAGGAAAACATGGGAGCTGTGTTCAAAATGTGTTCACCTTGCTTTTTATTTTGTAATTTATGACCCAGTTTGGGACATGTTTACTGTCCAAACTGACAGCAGAACATTCAAAAACAGTTTCAGCACAATTTAAAAAGAAATATCACAAATCCAGCAACTCAGGAGGAAAAACACCACTAAGCCCTACAGCAAGACTGCACAATATATCGCAACTATATTGTCGAGGCAATATCAGTGTAATTAAGTGTTAATGTAATATTTATCCAGTTGGACAGTCTCACAGCGTACATTGACATTACCCAGAAGGCAAAAGGTCACAGAGTAATGAAAGCACAGATGAGGAAGAAGAAAATGGGTAGATATTGTAACTTATAATGACATTGCAATATTTGTTAGTATTATCACCAGCACAAAATTTTACAACATCGTGTAGCCATACCCTGTATTTTACTCCGTTCAGGATCCCGGTGAATTTATATCCTCACAACCTCCATAAACTCTAAAGTGTGATGTTTGCAAACCTCAAAAACAAAAAGTATTGTGATTTTTTTTCTGTTAGTATTTATTTCCATTAATGTATTTATCAGAGCAGCATTACATTTTAATATGTGCGGATTCGTGATAAAAGTGCACTACTCAATGTATCTGATGTCATATGGTAACCTATTTATTCATCTTTATGTTGTTCCCATATGACCAGTATCTGTGGAGTCACAGGCAAACAATCGATTGATAAAAAGACTGCAATGTGTTTTTATAAATGTTTTAGGATAATTATGGTTATAAATACAACAAAATATTATGATAAACTTTTAAGCCTATATCTCCCATCTCTACCACCATTACGAGGGTTTTAAAAATTTTTTTATATTGTGACTCCGTGGCACCCAACACATTCATTGGTGACGTTCCAGACGCTGCAGTCTCTCTTTCTCTGTTTCTCCTGTCAGTGGAAGATATTTTGTCCCAACTAGAGTTGCTATAAGAAAACTGCAATATGCTGGACTATTAACTGCTCTAATATCCTGACAACACCTTCAGCGCTAGCCTACTGTCTCTGTTTGAGTTGGGTTATTGATGGTTCTGCTTACAACACTTCAGTGTGGTTCTGGTTTATTGTGTGCAGGCTGATCTCCTGCTTCATAAACTCATTGCTTTGCTTTGAACATCATAAGATTCATTGATTGGTGTTTCAGCTGCTCTCCTAGACATGGCTACTGCCTGAGCTTCTACTGTAACTAACTCTATGTGCTCTCTTTCATTCTATAGAACTGGCTCAGAGTTCATCAGCTTAGCTGCCCTTCTCTCCTAGATGAAGCCACTAAAGGAGCTATAACTATTAATGTTTCACTTTTCTTAGAAAGTACTCTTGGATCAGTGCTTCTTTGTTCTCTTTGTGTCTCTGCTCTGTTCTCTCAAACCTCCAGTCGGTCGTGGCAGATGGCCGCTCACACTGAGCCTGGTTCTGCTGGAGGTTTCTTCCTATTAAAAGGGAGTTTTTCCTCTCCACTGTCGCTACATGCATGCTCAGTATGAGGGATTGCTGCAAAGTCAACACCAGTGACTGTCCACTGTCTCTACATGCTCATCCAGGAGGAGTGAATGCTGCAAGTCACTGACTGGATGCAATCTGTTGGGTTTCCTTAGATAGAAAAACTTTTTAACTAATTTAAATAATAAACTGAATCTGACTGCACTGTTTAACTGGAATATATGAACTTGACTTGAAATCTATATTATTCGATTAAATTGACTTTGTAAAGCGCCTTGAGACGACGTATTGTGAATTGGTGCTATATAAATAAAACTGAATTGAATAGTTAACTTTTTAGTAGTGACGTTTTTAACACAATATACATCTCCATTCACATTTCCTGTAGCTGTTAGCTTGAATTGTTTACGCATATACCACTGACAGGTGTGTTTTTAATAAGATAATACACAGTCAGAACATCCCAGGGGAGAAGGGAAGAATTAATTGAAAACCTAACAGGTAAAATAAAAATTGTGAAAAAAAAAAATTTAATAAATACGATAATTGAATTAATAAAGAGACAGGAGAAAAATATATTAAAAAAAATAAAAGCCTGTTCTAACTCGTATTCTGGTTGTTCCTACCTGTTCAAGTAAAGGGAGAGCCGGCCTCCATCTTTTGATAAATATATCCTTTTAAAGTCTTTTAAAGTCTAAGGAATACATAATTAGTTCCATACCTTGTCCAGCTACATACCACATGTTGGAGGGTCTGGTTCAACCACATGATTGTAATGCGTTTGACTCCTGCCGTTAATAATAACTGCAACAGGAAATTCACACCTGACCCCTTGGATCCATGAGGAATCAACCCGAACGGCGCCACCTTTGGCTCATCCGGACAAAATATTTTACTTACAGCAACAAAACGTTACTCCAGTATGTGACTATATTTGGGTATGACCAAAATATGTGTGAATGAGACCAATTTATGAACTATATTTTCCCCAAAATGTGTCCGATTACTTCAGAACATTTCTGTTCATTTTTTCTATGTATCTAAAATGAGTTGGATCGTTGGTTGTGTGTCGAGATGCATGTTGCATCAGCTACAACCCAGTTCTGCACTGGTTCCAGCAGGCTGCAGCTCCAGCCTGTCAGGGTGGAGCTAAACTGAAACTCATTTAGTGTGAATGTTTAGTTTAGGGGGTCTAAATCAGGTTTATAAGTTAGGAGCCAAACTATTGCAGGTGATCTGGTAGGACACACAGCTTCTGTACGTCTAAAACGTCCTGCCTGCCAACAGAGCCAGCTCACCTTCCTTTGTCCTCCACCTTTTCCCCACTCTACACTGCATCACTGACAGACTGTCAAGTCACATTTTCCCAGCAGAGACGTGTGAACCAGATAAGTGCAGGGATACATCATCATCAGCCTGCATCCTGCAGCAGAACGCAGCTCTGAAAACGCTTGGTTGTGCCTCGACCCGCTCGTATTAACGTCTTAAGTTACTGAGCAGCAGTAAAAGCTTTGAAGTGGAGCTGTTTGGGGACTGTTTGTTCTGAGTCTGAGAATGAGCTTCTTCTCATCCTGAGCTTCATTTCGGTTGCTCTCTGACTGAATGGGTGTAAAACAGTTGCTGCAGTAGTAAACAATCAGTAGGAACAAGGTCAGGATGGAGAATCCCACTGTTCCCTCAGGATGTCCTGCACCACCACCACTCCTCTCTTCTCAGTAAACACTGCACTGAGGCTTAATGCATCTAATGGAGACAATTCATCTGATTAATTAATATGTTAGTGTGAGTCAGTGGTCAGATGACGTTAAAACTGTGCAGCAGCAGCAGAATCTAAGTGCTGCTCTATATCTTTATGAAGGAGGTAAATAATGGTAAAAAAACATGAGTCCTCATGATGTTTTGCACTCTGGTTCAGACTGTGATCCAAATCCGTTTCAACACAGAACATGTGTTCCTAGAAGCACCTGGAAACGGTGCAGTTAGAGTAGATCTGCAGGAAAATTTCTTGAACATAATTGGTGAACCACATTGAACAACCACCAGCTCATTTGGATTCTGAGTGAACAAACTGATGCATCTGTGTGAGAACGGTAATAAAGATGTGAGGCTGACTGCTCTGCACACCTCAAGGTCTGCTTCCAGGTGCAGAGCAGATATCAGCGTCTGAAAACAAGAGCATAAAGGCAGAAGAAGGAACATCGTGCTGCAGGCGCAGCTTCAGGAGGCATTAACAGCTACAACCTCAAAACGTCTGAATCCTTCAGGAGAACGGGGTCGATGTCGGCTGTTAGAGGTTTCTATTTTTGTGTTTGATTAAATCTGGGATTATTTCATGTTGTTTTTTATTTCAATAGAAAGAACTACAGAGTGGATCTTTCTGAGACTTCATCAGAGGGTAGTAAACTGCCTTAAATGAATCAAACATGCAACATCAGGGTTTTTACTTTATTACTGGCGTCTTTAGAAACATCTTTGCAGTGACTGAATAATTAACCTAAAATAGGTAATTTGCACACAGATGTTTGCCCAGTTACAATAAGTATTATTAGATTAGACTGACTTTATTTTTGTCCCCTCCAACATGATTTATACCCACATTATATAATTTATTTTTTCTATGTCTGTAATCACTTAAAGCATTAATAGGAATAAGGGAAACACGATACATCAGCATAAACATCAGGATCGCCTGGTATTAGTCCCATGAGTAAAACTAGGCCGATATTAACAACAGATATTTATTTCCATCTTGTTGATGTTTGTGTCTCTGAAGGGGTGGGACATGTGGTATATGTTTGGTCATGTGACAGTGATGCAGTGAAGGATTGTTGGATGTTTAACTGAATTAGAGAAGCAATGTCAGCGGTGTGGTCGGAAATGTATATAATCGGCTATAACAGCAATATTAATATTGGATAAATCTGGCCAAATTTTCATATTGCTGCATCCCTAATAGTTGATGCATGGTTTGCATAAACCTGTGCTGTTTTATAAAACGTTAGGTGCATTTGTTTTTGCAAGGAAGATGAGACCCAGATATCTTTCTCCAATAATAAAAATAATTAGGTGTCCTCCTCGTTCCTGTAGCTCATGTAGTGTAGGTATACAGGGAAACGTGAGAAAAACTTCTCCTTATGATGGATACAGAATACAGGGAAATATGATCAGACGCGATGTTTAAAAATGTACAGCATCAACTGGAACCTTGAGTCTGCTGCCCCCACGACCCAGTCCTGTATGAAGCTGAAGATGACGACGACTTCTGATTAAATGTAATGAAATGCTTTCCAGTGGCAGTGCTCCAAGCCTGGATCAGATTCAGCCTGAGATTCTGAAGCTCTTTGTGGGGAGAGCTGTGTGAGTTCAGGGTATCTGGGTGGTTTTTAAGGGTCATCCGATCCTTGTATGCCCAAAGCCAGAGTTGTGTCTGCATTCTCGGCACAAGGTCGAACGTGTTGGACTCCCCCGGGGCTACCCCTCGTCACCAAACCCGTTTGTGGTATTCATGGACAGGATCTCAAGGCGTAGTCGTGGAGGGAAGGTCCGGTTTGGAAACTTCAGGATTTCATCTTTGCTTTTCACAGATGTGGTTCTGTTGGCTTCTTTGGGCCATGACCTCCAATGTGTACTGGAGCAGAACAGTTGTTATTGGTTACTTCTGCTTTAACTGGGATTTATGGACACATTTAACCATGTTTCCTTAAAAAAAATAAAGTTTCACTAAACTGATGTTAAGTCAGTGAGAGAGAAATATTCCAGTTTTTCCTGATCCTGGTTCTGTTGAACATCCTATGCTGCAGGTTTAAGATGTACCTGTTGATTTTCTTTGTGAGCCTTACATTTAAATATAAAAAGGGGAAAAATCCAAAACATGCAGAACACTTTTAAACATTTCTGGGTCCTTATTATTCACATTATTATACGCAGCTAACTTTGCAAATACAGCTTTATGTAAAATATTTGTTGAAGTAAATTTTAGTTTTTAGCAAATAAAACAATGTCAACTGCAAGTGAAGAAAAGGGCAGATGTGTCTGTTACCTGATGCAAGGCGAATCATTTTAAGATCAGGAACTGACGGATCACCTCAGCTGCTGCATGTTGGACGGTTAATGCCAGAATCACGGAGGTTAAGCAGTTTGGTTGAATAAATGGAGAAATAACACAAATCTTGTGATTAATATGAGTGAATAGCGAAGCCCAGTAGCTGGAGCTCTTAATGTTCCTGACTCCTGATGCAGCATCTGGTGGTTGGTTATACAGAGCAGCTTTAAAGTAAGCTTTAAATCCTGGATCATCTTCAACACAATGGTCCAAATACAAAGATCAAAGTTATGTCACTGGGGGCAACAGATATGGTACATGACCAGAAGGACATGCTTGGAAAACTAAACTGTGTTTTATTTGTCCACAGTGGGGCTTGAGAGGCTGACGGCTCGGAGACATTTGACTGCATGAGGAGTCCGAGCGACGGGACCCTGGTCCTCACGTAGACCCTCGCCATACTGCCCGGACATGGTGAGTCTCCTGTGTGTCTGTTTACAGTGTGTGTCCAACTACAGCGCAATGTTTAGCTGTGGTAAACGCTTTTCCTTCCTCTGTTTTTTAACACGGCAGCAGATAGATTCCTACTGTAATCACTCTCCTACCAGCCTCCCAGTCACTAAAGGGTTTCTGGTACCGCCACTAAACCCAAGCGTGCCACGGGGCGGTCAGGAACCCAATCTACCGTGTACTGAAACTATACAAAGGCCTGAAAAGTTCAATGCTTTGTGCATATTAGGGAAGCATGATATCGCCTCATTAACATCAATATGGCATCAGGACATGGACTGGCTGAGCGACTCTGAGAACCCTACCTGAGGCTGCAGCTCAGTAACCTGTGTGGTTTCAGGGAACCTTTGGTGACGATGTCGATGTTTTGCACATGTTGAATACCTTGGAGCACCGCAGAGTTCCTGGTGGTTTTCTGTGCTCTCAGTACAGATTTCAGGGGGTGTGAGTGATCAGCTTTGTAGATGCTTTACAGTAAGGTCAGGTTTAATAAGGTCATAGCAAGGTTTCAAGGTTTATCGTGGTTTTAAATAGAGCTGCACAATATATTGAATCTTTATCTAAATTGACTGCTTGTCCTATGTGGTTGGATATTATATTTCATGTGTCAGACACTATATCAATAACATTCAGCCTGTTGGATGGAAACCTACTGCCTTTAATGCCCTCTCCCTGATGATTATGATGATCTCATTATCTCAGATACCATTATTTATCCTATATCGTGCAGCTGTAGTTTTAAAGTCATGCTTTAAAAATCACAAATTCACAATTTAACTTCATTTTCCTGTGGTTTAAATATTTCAGTACCGGGTCTAAATGTGACCCCTTGTTTTTTGCCTGTTGTGAGGATGTTTCTAACTTTAATTGGGGGGTCAGGCCTATCCCCGGACCACAGCTTTGCACCGTCCTTCCAGGGCCTCATTTTAAGACAGATTCTCACCCTTAAAACATGAATAAAGTCGTTCTGCTCCTCTGTGGAAACCTTTCTGTCATCCTTCTTCCTCTGGAGGTTTTTACAGAGAAAACAAAAAGTTAAAGGAGTTTTTTTCTGGTATGATTGTCATATTAAAGTAAATGTCACCTACGGGCAAACTGTGAATGTAATTAATTAAATCATTAAGCGTCATAATCTAACTCCGGTGTGATGCTGCTCTCCCTGTGGTCTTGTAGGTAACAAACAAAAGCATCGAGCCTGATAGGAAGCCGGGCTGGGATCCAGAATCCAAGTCGATGTTGTCCAAGTCATAATCTTTCATTTAGGTCCTGTTAATGTTTTGTTTTGTGGGTTATGATTGTCGACACGACCCACACTCGCCATTACACAGCACTGAATGCCTCTGGCAGTTCAGAGATTAGCTCGGTTGTGATGAATGTCCCTCACAACTCCTGCTGAAGCCTCAGAGAATCATGGCCATGAATTATTAAAGCATCATCATAAATAACTCACCGTAATGAGGGGTGCTTACGCGCTGCAGGGGGGAAGCAGGGAGTAAAGTGGGAGAGAGGATGACAGTTTAAAAGGAAGAGATGACTGAGTGAGGTGGCGATTCGACCTTGGACTTGAAAGCTGGCTGTGATGCTCAGCAGGTCGGTGGAGGAGCTACCGCTGGAAAAACTGACATCCGAGTTAATTTTGCACACCGCTCCGCTCCAGAGAGAGAGGAAGGCTCTGTCTCTTTTTCTTTATGTCAAAATGTTAAAGATGAGAACTGAAGCTGTATCTGGGCCATGATGCTCAGATGTGCAGCAGCTCAGGTTGCTTCAGGTGTTCCTGTGATCACCGCCTGACGAGCGTTTGACACAAACCCAGGCGTCTGCAGCAGATCATCAGCGTTCAGGAGAACATCTCTGTGGGTTTAAGTTCTGAACATGTTTTTTCTCTGAATTTATTTTGGACAGCTTCCTCCAGCAAGTTGGGACTTGTCTCTGCGTAATTATCTGGAGCTCGTGTTGCTTTGATGATCTGCTTTTATGGCGAACTATAACGATAACAATCCCTCTTTGAAACATAAAACCCAGTGTTCTGATGGTTCTCTGCTGATGACCTTTAAAACGCAGCACCCAGCGGATCTGAATGTGACAACACTTCTGAAAAATAGATATCAATCGTGGAGGGAAAATGCCACTTAATGACAAAATAACATGAAGATCTGAGCATGTCTTCTAGCAGCCAGTCCAAACATCACCGGTGTTAATCCTCTGCCACAGTAATTGTAACTTTACTGCAGCTTCGGATTTAATCAACAAACGTTAGATTTATGTTTGCGGTTTTGAATCAGTGTTGCAGTACAGAGAGAAATTGCTGCTAACCGTGCAGTCAGGTGGAAGGAGAGATGCCAGCTCACTGTTGTTAGTTAGGACCAGTACTTCTGATCCTTCACAATAAAAAGGTTCAGAAAGGGCGACAGTCCTCGGCTTGGCATCCGGGTGGAACCGTGTAGAACCGCTTTTCCTCTTTACTGCTGAAGGAGACTGTGGTATTTCTTGCTCAGCCTTGTGATTCTGTTATCTGATCACTGGAAACCAGGGGTGCCCAGGTCCAGTTCTCCAGACACACCTGAATCAAATGGATGACTGGTTACCATTTCTCTGCAGAGCTGAATCACTGAATGCTGATGAGGGAATTCATCATTTAATTCAGGTGTTTGAGAACGGATGCATCTAAAAGCTGCAGGACATAGATCTGGAGGACTGGACTTGGTCACCTCTGGACTCTAGTGACCACAGGACAGGTGCTGGAAGCTGTCCAGGTGCTGCACCTGCACACTTCAGAGTCCTGCCTTTACATTCTGCAAAAGTTGTAACATAAAAGGAAGATAATCCAGTTTTGACATTTAATTAATGAATTCAGAATCATCCATGTCCTAAGAATAAATTCCCCACGGTTGCCTTTCTGTACAAATGTTTTTTCTTGCTGTTTAGGATGAAAACCAGAGGAGGAGCATCTCTTAGCTGCGGCGACCCCTGACTGGGGGTCAGACATCCTTCATTATTAAAGCTTTTAATTGAGTCTTTATTGATTGATTTATTTATTTAGTGCTTCAGGTACCTTGAGATATTACCTGATGACTCATTGTGCCTCATTTTCTCTGATTTATTTTATTTGAACGTCTTTTATAATATTAATTTTCCTTAAATATATTTTGCCTTCCATCTACCACGCTGTGCTCATCTGAAGTCTCTGTGGGGGTTTTATACATATAGGTGGTTGGGTGATGAAGAGGGCTTGTTTGTTTTTAACCTGGTTTGCTATTGTATATAAAATGCTTTAGAAGCAGCGATTGATTGACAGCCATGTTATGTCTCGACATCGCAGCCTACTGTTTAGGGGAGGTACTGCAGGTGTGTCTTATTTTCCTGACAGGAACTGATATTTTGTTCCAGCCAGATTCCTGCCGCTCTACAGTTAGTACACTGCTCCAACACCTGTTTAGTTCCTGTAATGTTCTGATTGTGGATCGCTCTCTGCCTTGACTTGCCTATAATGTGGATGATTACATTTTAATCCAGTTCCTGTGGTCACTGTGTGGACAGAACCTACAGAACAAGTTGTTCTTCAGCTTCACACACTCTCTAACCCATATTGTCTTTAAGGTGCTAAACCCTTTTTTTATTGCAATAATTTGATATTATAGAGATATTGTGCCACCTGCTTTTTCTTGTTTTCTATATAAGATCATTTTTATGTATTTTATAGTTGTTTATTTTGATGGAAAGAAAAAATCTGGTGAAAATTACAATTCTGTCGGTTTGAAGGACAGATTTTCTTTCCGACCGATTTCTCCAACTCTTCACACTGTGATTCATAGACCAACAGCTGCTGTGACGATGACATAAAACTTCACGTGTTGTTTCTCTCCTATGGTTCATCCCTCAGAGGTCATGCCGATCGTTTGCAAACGACAACCACCATGTCATGGCCAAACACTCCAGCGTCTATCCAGACCCAGAGGAGCTGGAGGCCATCCAGACGCTGGTGTCCACCGTGGAGGGAGCCCTGAAGAAGGTCTCTGATTGGATGGATGGCCTGAAGACCTCCTCAGGGAAGACTCCCAGCTGTAATAACACAGAGGAGAAAGATGCTCCTGAGACGGAGTGAGTCCTACACAGTCGGGCAGAACGGCCGAATTCAATGAATTTACCTCAGAAAAATGTTGCCCTGTGTTTGTTCTTCTAGAGGAGTTGTCTGATGAATAGAGAAATAAACAGTCATAACAATAACGGATTATCAGCACCTGGCTCCTAGCCTGAACATCCATACAGAAGCTCTTTGTTAGCATCCAGCTTAGGTTTGACGTCGATTAAAATAGGAACTTTATTTGGGCAAACAGATTTATAAATGTAGAAAAATATAAACTCTTTGCATTTAACTGGTTTAATCAGATCTTGGGTTTAGGGGCCGTTAAACGTTGAACATATAAAAAAATTTCACCTGTAGTGCTGGGCTCATCCTCTGGATGAAGTGTGTGTGTGTGTGTGTGTGTGTGTGTGTGAGAGAGACCAGGCTTTGGTCCTCTCTTATGGGGACCAAACAAATGTTCTTGGGTTAAGGTGAGTTTTAGGGTTAGGTATAAACGGGTTCGGGTCAGGGTTAGGCCATAGAAATGAATGAAAAATCTGTAAACAGACGATCCTTCCTCTGCTCTCAGGTCTGACAGCACATCGGTGCTGTGCGGGGTGACGCGGGTCGGCCTGGTGGCCAAAGGTCTGCTGATCAAAGGCGACATGAACCTGGAGCTGGTGCTGATGTGCAGAGAGAAGCCCACCACACTGCTACTGTACACCATCAGCGCCAACCTTCCCCTGCAGATTCAGGTACACTGAGCCTCAACAACGGCGCGTTGTGATGTTTTAATTTGATTTCATCACATCGTGCATGACCAATAAATACTCTTACCTGGTTGCTTGTCAGGCAGCAGGGAGCCAGAAAGAGAAGCTCTGTTTATAAACACTAACCTGAGCTGTTCCATGGGTGTGGTTACCCGCATGTGTCCACCACCGCTGGCGGAGCAACAGGAGAACTTGCAGCCTCGAATGTGAAGTTGTTATTCGAAGGAAAATAGTCTCTCCTGTGTGGCAACACAGCCGAAGCGAGCTCCGCTCCACACACTGCTGTTGTTTACAGACTATAAACTCTGCGCGTCCTCACTGACTCGCTGTTTTTGACGATGGTGGAGAAACCTAATGTTAAAAAGCCGATGCTGATGCTGACAGTGAACGTCATAACTGCTGCTTGCAGTTTGGATCACAGGATGGAGGAATATGTCGCTGTTACCGAGTAGATAAGCGAACAGCGCTCAGATCGGATCTATGTGATATCTAATCAGTGTCGTCTCCTCTGTGACCTTCTCCTTATACTGCAAATATAAGCTGAAAATCGTAGCTACAGAAAGAAATGTTTCTAAGAAGAATATATAAAATTATATGCAAATATATTTTGTCTGTAAACGGATCACATTAGTTCTGGTGCTCAACTTATGTGACTCTGACTGGGAGTCTTTTAAAGATGGGAGGTAGCCACTTCAAATGCCCCCTGTAGGCACCATTTCTATAAATATCTGGGAACTTAATGCACATTATGTCATTTTGTAACTTAAGTTATTTTCTATGAATTATAGTTGTTACCCTGGTCTAAGAAGGTGATAAGCATCTGGAGTTGTATGTTATTTAAGCTTATTAATGGTGCATTTTAATTGGCCGCTGAATAGTTAATGTAAAGGCATGAAAAACATCAGTAGATAGAAGAAGTCTGGCACACAGAGAGTATGTTGACTGTCACTTTCTATTTGTTTTGAACCTGCATGTTTTTTATTTGCATTTTTCAAGTTCAGTAAAGCCAAAAACGTTAACTGCTAGTTTCCAGACGTTTATTGGAAGAAACGTCTCATATGGCTAGACTGGTGAGAGCTGGCCCCATTCACACCCCCATTGCATAAATTTAAAAGCATCGCCCTAAAAGATCAACCAACCGCCCTGAAGTCTAAATATCGGTTTCGACAATTAAAAAACTTGCATCATTCTACTTCTAGTTACTACCCAAAAAAATCTGTCAGCCTTTATAAGTTTGGACCTTACTAGATGATGATTACTGTGAAAAAAGAAGCAGCTGGTGCATAGAGGAAAAAATACCCCACCGCATCCCTCCTTTCATCAGACAGGCCTGCAGTTTATTTATTTCTTGAAGATTTCTGGCCTTTATTCTCAGTATTTTAGACAGGAATATATGTGTCACCTGCTCTACCACACAGCACCCCAGCAAACAACAATTTGATATCCAAGTAGTCACTTTGAGATGGCACATCCCAGAGCTCAGAGTTCTCCCAAACTGACTCAGAGAGGATTATTTCATCAGAAGATTGCCACCTTTCACACAGGTCCCACCAGCAAAGCAGCGCTGCTGTTTACAGGTGCTTCCTGTGGCCTCATCCAGACATTAGGGCTTCTTCATCAAGGCAGAAAACTGTCTGAAGATCTCATTTCCTGCTCCTTACTTCAGACTGACAGGCAGAGGCCTGATGGATGAGGCCATTTTTTACCTGACAGACTGCAGATGAAACACCACAGAAGGTAACACCCCAGGGAAAAGCGAGACAGAGCAGTGTGCTGGGACTGACTGGCTGCTGCTTACATCCTGTTCATGTCATGAAGGATGCCAGTTGAAAAGGATTAAAGCACAATATTTGTGTTTGCTGTATTTTATTTATCTGATGCCTTGATTTTCATCAAGACTTTCCATTAAATGCTCATTGTACAGCTTTGGAAAAGCTAAAGAAAATCCCTTTAAGACATGCACCTAATTTAGAAACTGTGAAGGATGACTTTTAGGAAATAATGACAAAGATTTAATGGACAACATTTAAAAATACCAATAGGGGTAAAACAGGTCACACAGAGTTAGACTTTACTTCCCTGAACTGACGCCTTGATACAATCATAGTTTAATAGGCAGATTAAGAAAGATAATACTTCTAATAAGTATTTACCACTGACAGACTTGACCAAAATAAGGTCAAAATGTTTAACACTGGATTTCAAAGATTTCGTTTAAAGTATTAACTTTCTCAGTTCTCCTTTGACTCCAAATTAGCCCCAAAAACACTGAAATGTCTTTAAATTTGAGGATGGAAAAATCAGGAAAAGGTTGAGGAGTCTTTGTGTTCTCTGAACGTAGCATTAACAGTGCAGCTCTGATTTACAGACGATGACAGACGACACATATGAAGTTCGGTCGTGCATCTCTGAGGCAGCAATCCAAGTCTGCAGCACCAAAGAGCCCCGACTGGCCCTGAAGATCACCCTCTCCTCGTTAGCCATGATGGAGGAACACAGCACCACAGAAGAAGAAGAAGGTATTTACCCCACTTCTCTCCGTCTGCTTTTATGGATCTTTCTGTCAGATCTCATCAGGTGGACATGCTGGAATACAGGGAGGGTATGAAGGTAAAACCGGAGCTCAGAGTAGGAGAGGATGATGCATGAAGAGGGCTGAAAGCTGAGAGGCAAGCTGGGAGGATATGGATCTGGGTCAAGTGTGGTGGAAATAGCAAATGGATGGGGAGGGATGATTTCCTGAGGGGATTTGTTTGGTTTGGATTGATGGAAGAAGGAGACGTCTGTCTCAGGTGGCAGCATGTTTTGTCCTGCAGGTCAGATTGGGACTGATCTGATTCAGAGCAGAGACTGCTGTCCGTTTTTAAGCTGAACTACATCTTAATATAAGAGCAGCTGTGAAAAATGACAGGAGGCTTTAAGTCTCTCGTCACTCAGGTATCTGACCTGTTTGTGATCTTTGCCGTGTCCTTTGTTTATGCAGCAGGCTAAAAGGAAAGGTGAGTCGGAGAAGAAGAGCTGCCATTACAAAATAATAAGCCACGTCCACGTTTCTGCTCCCAGCGGGAACATTTGGACCAAAACTTTCTCAAAGATAGAATAATTGATTCCTGGCAAATGGCTCCAAAGCACACCTGTCACATGAAGAGATGCAGAAAAGATGATTTTTCCTTCAGCTTCAGCATCCTGACACAAAGGGAGAGTTTTTATCTTTGTCTGACTCCAGTTTATTAATTTCTGTTACTAAAGAAGAGCAGAAATTAGTCATTACCAGTGTTCTCTGGTAACATCACAGTAACAGTCTGACAGTACGTCCAACTCTTTAAATATTTGTATGAAACACAGAGAAAATATTGTTTTCTCTCTTTGAACACTAAAATATCTCTAAAAAGATGTTGAAGCTGAGCGGCAGACTGTCCACCAGAAGCTGAGTTTGCTCTTACGTTTTAACTGAAGAATCCGTCTGTTTTTATATGCAGCCAGCTGTTTAAATTCAGTTTATTAAACTCTGAGCTGTTTTTAAGACTTTTTGGCTCTAAGCTTACGTCTCCAAAGTGAAGTCAGCCAAATCGGATCGGTCCATTTCTGGAAGTAAATAATCCCACACTGTAAGTTTGTAAAAATCCACCCTTCAATTTCATTACATTTACTGCAGAAACAAATCCCATGTCGAAAAAACACTTAATGGTCCGTTGAACGTCTCTTATAAGTAAATATAATAAATATATAAATACATTTAACCAAAGGATGTTTTTGGTTTGTTCTTCACTGTTTGATCGGAGGGTGCAGGAACCTTTGATTAAGTAATTAGTATCTTCTTGTTTCTCTGAAGCAGAAATAATGTGACACACAACAGTTTCTCTCAGCCACTATTCAAAATGGGAAAGACGAGAGAATATGTCTTTTCAATAAAGAGAAGAGTGCTTAACGTCAAAGGTCCATTGGCCATATCTCCAAGCTCTCCTATGGACACCTGCTGCAGAGTCTCCATAGCAACCAATTACTTTTAAGGCTTTTCACACACCTTTACCAGGATGGTTTATATACAATCAGGTTCTGTCCAAAGAAGTTTGGTTTTACCCAGTTTATTTCATTATGGTTCTATGAACACCGTCAGACTGAAATCCAGCTGCATAAAGTCCAGATCAATGAAATCAGACACATTTAGCAGGAGTTACATCCAAAGCAAACTACCAGCTGATTAGTTTTTAATATCTTTCAGCAATGCTGTTTTCATTTAATCTCAGTTCTGTTATGTTATATATTTATTTTTACCCCCCAGTAATTCTTTTAGATGCTGATGGATAATAAATCCAACTCTAAGGTTTCTCCTGGATCTTTATGCAAGTTAACAGTGATTTTTCTGTTCAACTTCTCCCTATGAGATTAGATTTCTGTTGAGTAAATAAAATGGAAAACAAGAAATATCACGTGTGTGATTAAAGGTTTAATTTCTCACAATGTGATGACAGGAAGTCTTATAGACAGAAAGGCTGCGCCTCGAAGCTTCAGCTGAACCATCTAGAGAAACGTAGCTCCTTATTTCCTCCAAGCGGACGTTCAGTTTTTATCTGAAACTTTCACTGATTTTATCTTCATTTTAATACTTCAAATTTGCTTCTGTTCCTAAATGCTGTCTCAGAAGGTGTAAATTACAATCTGAAGGAATGTCGATATGGTTTTATTGTCTTTATGTTCACTCACCAGAGTGTTGGTGCAGATCTTAAGCAAATAAATTCATTTTTCAGTTCAGTTTATTTATTGTTGATTCTATCATACACCTTCAGCGTAGTGACATATCCTTCTCCATGGACCATAGTGTTCAAAAAATAATAAAAACTGTCATTAAAAATGAGCTATTTGGATATAAAAAGACTTTTCTAATAGTGCATGTGCATGCAGTTCATGTCGTCCAGCCCTGGTGTTACCAGGTGGAATGCTGGGCGGCTTCTGCAGAGAGTTCATTGTCCTGATGGCCTAAGGAAAGAAGCTGGATGTTCTGACCCGAATGCTCTGTAGTCTCTTGCCAGAGGCCAGGAGCACTAAAAAGTTGTGGGAGGGGTGAGAGGGATTACCTCTCTGATGCATCTGTTCTTGTAAAGGTCAGCCAATGCAGGAAGAGGGCCACCGATCATCTTTTCAGCCATCTTTGCAATTCTTTGCAGGGTTTTGTTGTCTGCAGCAGAGCAGCAGCCATACTACGCAGTAATGCATTATGTGAAGATATTGTCCCTCTGTTGAATGTTGTCATTATAGATGTGTTCTTTTTCCGTCTCCAGAGGAAGTAAAGGCGCTGCTGAGCTTCTTTGGTGGAGGGTAGTGGTGTTGGTGGACCAGGTCATGTTATTGCCAATGTGCTTCCCTAAGAATTTAATGCTGTTGAGCCTTTCAACAGCATTGCCATTGATGGTCAGCAGATGAAGCTCACTGCTTCCTCTCCTGAAGTCCAGGACCATTTCTTGAGGTGTTGTCACACCACCTGGTTAGCTGTTTCCACTCATGTACTTATGAGACTCACCACTGTAGTGTCATCTGCATATTTGATGATGAGGTTAGAGTTGAACCTGGCGATGTGGTCATGTGTTAGCAGAGCGAAACGTAGCGGGCTGAGCACACAGCCCTGGGGGGATCCGGTATTCACTGTGATGCTGGTGGTAATTCTCCGTCCTATTTTTACTACCTGGGGTCTAAAAGTCCAGGATCCAGTTGCAGAGTGGTGTGTTAGATCCCAGAGTGCTCAGCTTCTCTACCAGTTGTGAAATGATGGCTTTAAAGGCAAATCCTATATCGATAAACAGCAGCTTGACATAATAATTTTTTCCTCTAGCTGTGAGAGGGACATATGTAACGAGGTGGATACCTCGGAGGTATTTGCACGGTACGCATTATGATGGGGGTCCAGATTGGCTTTGCTATGTTTTAATGACTAGCCACTATTAATGATGGGAGTCAAAGCAATGGGCCATAGTCATTCAGGCACGACAGCCTGATACAGAGATGTGTTAAAGATGTCTGGGAAAACGTCTTTCAGTCCTGGTATATTATCCGGCCCAGCAGCCTTGTGGAGGTTAATGCTGGACAGAACCCTCTTTTTTTCTTCATGAACAAGTTAAAACACACAGTTTAAAGATTTTACTGCCTAATTATGTTTGTAGATCCACATTCGTTTCTGCATTTCAGGCTGCAACACGTTCTAAATAAAGATCTGTAGCTGGTTAGAGGGATTTGCATCCAGTCTCTGCAACCAGGCTCTCCGATGGTGTAGTAGACGGTTCTATCATGATATGGGGTTCTGTCAGCGCCCCATACAATGACACAAAGTCCATCAAACATATCAGAGCAACATATTTTGCCTTACAGACCATGTCTTTTCCAAGATCAGGAATATTGAAAACCACATTCTGCACATATTCCTAAGGCAGGGCTGAGGAAGAAGAGGGAACAACTTCTGGACCGGTCCCATAATAAATCCCATATTTTTGACCCATTGAGATTCATCACCTGGAATATTGGAAGAAAATGACGCCTGAAGTTCTTCATCATTTGGCTTACCCAATGAATGAGAGTCTCTGAGGTGTTGGGAGAAGAAGTGGAACTTAGAAAACTTTACTGAAACATCTTTTTTAGGATGTCCTGGAATGCAGGAACGGATGTTTTCTTATAAATATTTGAGATAGAATAAAAGTAAATGTAAGACTCTATATGTTATTTGATCATTGTCACAGATTTAGGGGTTTCACTCATCATAATAGAGAAAAAACAGCAGGGATTGTAAATGGCTGAACTAACCAGTTTATTTCACTAATTATTGGAAACATTTTCTGACAAGTGTCCCCACCTGGTTCTTATGGTGTCCCTCCAGCAGCCGCCCTCTGCTCACTGACTGATTTGTTGCCGTAGCTCCGCAGGTCGGATCTCGGTCTGGACGGAAACTTCTGCTGACGAGGCGTCCGGCCCCCTCACCCAGCAGCAGGAGAGCCCGGGTACAAGGGGCTTCCCCAACAACCAGCCCACCTATCTACCCTCCTCTGTCCCTCCTTTCCTCTGATGTCTGAACTCCGAGTCACACCAAAATCATCTCCATGTCTCCTATAAAAGACAGGGACTACATTTCCCAGCAGGGTTTGTTCAAATGTGATTACTGGAGCTGGAGGATTTCTGTTGGCTCAGACGGACATCCCATAATTTCATGTTATAAAGAATGACTCTGATCTCCTGCTCACTAATCAACATTCACCTGAGCTGATGGTTTTAAGGTTGTAGCTGTATGTGGTTCTGATGGTTCCTCCATAGTCTGCTAAATTCACCGTTCAACTATGACAAGAAATCAATCATAAAAACTAAAGTTTCCTTTAAAATTCCTGCTCCTGCTGGAGTGAAATCAGCAAATGTCCATGAATGATTACCTGCAGCCAGCTGGAGAATCAGAGTCACGCTGTTAATGTTCTGCGTGCTTGAATAGAAGAACAGAAATGATCTCTCAATTAACACAAAGGAGAACACCTAAATGTCAGACTCGTCGCCTGGAATAATTCAGTCTTTTTCTGCAGCCAACAGTTCAAACATTTCTGACAAAGTAACCCATCAGTTGCATCCCAGGAAACATAAACACATCATTTAAAGCTAATTGTGATACTTTAAACTATGGTTATTGAAAGGAAAAGGGAGCAGAAAAGTCAGTAATGGCGTCAATTACAAAAGAAAAAGATTTGGAATAACTTACGGGAATTTCAATATCGGCCCAAATTTTAATTTTTCACTGCTTAATTTGAAGTTCATATTGCAGCAGCACTGATGTCTCTGAAAATGATTCAAATCATGTATCTGAATACTTTTCAATTCATGTTTAGTTATTTCAGGTCCAAAAAAAAAAAAAGAAAGAGGTTTAACCTAATGTGATCTGCTGCAGAGTCCCCATTAAAGGTAGATGTAAACAGAACCAGGCAGATCAGTTCCTTTCATTTCACTGTGAAACTAAATATTTTTAACTCACTTGAGTTTATTGAGTCAGATTTTATGGTGCTGAGATCCTGGCCCACAGCACCACTGTTTTCATCAGTCAGGCAAACGGCAACACTGTCAACAATTTAAACCTCAGTCTGTGTAAAACCCCTGATCATGAAAATATTCTTGTCCTTGAGTGACAGAACTATCTGCTGGCAACAGATTTGTATGAGTCTGTAGTGTTTTATGTAGGAGATGTGACTGGTAAAAGCGCAGTCTGAATGTGTGCAGCTGATGCTTCAGGATGGACCAGTTGGATGGACTTTTATGCCCACACCTGACGTAACGTATCTCAGTAAATAAAAACACATTGATGGAAATATACAGTTGGCAAAACTCCAGAAAATCTGATTATCACCGATGAAATTAGGATTTTTATACAGCATACAGTCACTGGCACCTTCCACAAAGAGGGTCAGCTAAATAAGCTTCCCGTGCTGTATCCAAGCACATTAGTGGAAAGTTGAGTGGAAGGAAAAGCTGTAGTAGAAAAAGGTGCACAAGCAACATGGATAACCACAGCCATGAGAGGATTGCAAAGTGTGGATTAAATGCAATCAATATTATCATCTCATTATTAAAAAATAATATTGTAAGTTAATATTTTTCCATTGTGCTGCCCTTGAAATGATGAGGAAGGAAGTGAAATCATTTTACGGTTTCATGGCAGACCATGAGGGTCCTCAGTCCTTGGTCTTAGAGGAGCGTCTCTCATCAGCTCCTTCGTTTGTCTTCCATCTTTTCCATCCTGTTCAGCTTTTAGTGTAAACTTTGCAGCAACAGACTGCTGAACCACACACACACTGGCTGACGCTCCTGCTGATCTATCAAACTCAGGCAGGTAAAATTGGGTTTAGATATCACTGATATCTTGAGACAACACCAAGAGACTTTTCATAGTCTTTAAAACCGTATTGTCTCTGAGAGGGAACATTTATCATGTCAGCCTTGAATCTGAAGCTGTGTTTTAAGCTGCAGATAAGTCCCTGCTATCTGCAAGCCTTAATGCTGAGCTGTACAGTGTGGTTCGCAGTCTGCCCCCCCCCCCCCCCTTCTTCCGTCTGCTCCACTTTCCCACAGCGGGCTTCCTTCCCTTTCCTGCTCCCAAGAACAAACAGCCTTCACTTTCTTTCCAGGGTGGTGTTCTCACTCTCAGATGTTTATGTGACTCTTCTTCCTCCGTCGTCGTCGTCCTACGGCCCTCACAGGAACCCGGTGTGGGGAGACTGTTTCAGTCACACATAAACATCTGAGTGACACTGCAGGGCTGAATATATGAGCATGGCGCTCCAGTGAACTGTGGAGCATGAAGATATTCCTCCTCAGGAGCTCCTGAGCCAATATTTCAGAGTATCAACTGGTTCTTGGTTGAAACCGTGGTTTTTAATCTCTAATCTGGCTCTTTGTTGGCATGCTCGAGTTTCTGTCCTGCGCAGTAACTGATAACACATTAATCTGCAGTGATCCATGCCTTTAGCCACTGATCTGCATCCTATGTGAAGCTGCAGCCGGGCAGTAAGGACGCATGTTGTCACATCTACTCTGGTTCCTCTCATCGGTGTTCTAAAACATCCTGCTTTGTGCATGAGAATCCCTGTTCTCTCAGAACAAATCTGCTCTTTCTCTGGCTCATTGGATCAGATCAGTGGGTTTGCCTAAAAGTTCTCTGTTGAGCCTGTGTGTGTGCATGTGAAAGCCCGAGGCTGGCGTGTTCACACTCTCCGTGCCTCATCCTGTTTGTTTCTTCAGAGGACGACAATCAGGAGGAAGACGAGCAGAGGCGTGAGGATAGGGAGGAGGAGGATGTCCTGGACAGGGTGAAGTGCCAGGCGGCGCTGGCGGCGCTCAGACACGCCAAGTGGTTCCAGGTGAGCACAGCTGGACTGCTGACAAAATCTCATCCAGCGTCTTTATTTTCCAGCCGACATGTCTGAATATTTCATTTGTCTGCTCTCACGGTCGGCAGCAAATGTGTTCTCAGGGAAATATGATGGCATCCAGGTTCTGGGAGGGTTTATCATAACAAAGACACACTTTTGATGAAGCAGAGCCTCATTTCAGACAGAAGTGAAGCAGCAGTCATCTTCCTGCAGGTGTACAGTGTTGAAAAGATAACCTGATGCTGATTCCAACACCCTTCTGCTCCACCTAAAGGTTCTGTGAGGTTTCTTGTTTTGTTCTGTCAATACAACAAAGGTTATTTCTTACACTGATTAATATTTTTCTCCCAGGAGAATCGTTGTTTCTGATCAGATGCTGGTTCTTTACATCAATTTACTCAACATTTTAATTCAGTTCACTTTGTCTTTGTATAGAACCAAATTACAGCTAACTATCAGTGATAAAACTTGTACAACCGAAATAATAAGAACTGAACCTTAAAACAGCCATATGTTCTTGATGATCTAGTTCCTCAGCCCACCAGTAATGATCTGATTGTGGACCATATCAGATGTTGAGAACAGGTCCAGAATTAGGAGGACAGTAAATATCCTCTCGCAGACGGACCTAACCTGCAACAGACAAACATGAGAGCAAGCTGAGTTTGAAGAAGCATGCAGAGATTCTCCTGCAGTATGAAGGTTAATACCCTGTCAGATTTGTCCCTAAACAGATCAGATTATTATCTAGTGTTGTTTAGCTGAATGTCTGTTATTGTGGTGAGGCTGCTGGTTCTACCTAATCAGCTGAAACTTATCATTCTGGCTGAATTATTCCTAAACTATGCAACAAAATAAATCAAAATATATAACAGTGAAGGTATAAATCTGAGGAGCTTCTGTTGGTTTAGAAGGAGGACGAGCAGTCAAAGGAGAGAAAGAAAGGAACAAAGGAGTGTTTAGAGAACCTAACCTACCTGGTGGTACATCTGGAACCACTGTGACCCACTGCCAGCAGGGAAACCCGCCTTACAGTCTATATGAATCATGCAGGTTTCTCTGACTTCCAAAAGTCAAAGGGTCCAACACCAGGAGATGCCTGATCCAGAGGTTTTTCATGGAGGTATTCAGGTGAAACGGCGAGTCTCAGCTGATCAGGCCCACTGATATAACCTGTAGGCTTTGTAAACGTATTCATCAATCATAAAATAGTAATTTAGCTGAATTCACATAAACAAAGTGAACAAGAGTTTCACCAGAAGGAAGACTTTAAGGCATGGATGAAAAAACTAAGAACCCTCCATGATTTAAGAACTCGTAGGATCATTTTCAGTTCTCATTTCTCTCTGACTTTATTTCACACGTCACTGTGGAGGAATATCAGCCCGCTCCTCTTTTCTTCTAATGAAGGTCCCGGCACAGTATTTCAGTCAGTCTGAGGTTCGGGCTTTGACTAGACCAGGGGTCTGCAACCTGTGGCTCCTTGGACCTTCCACAATAGCTGTTAATAACTTTGGCTAAAATGATAAACAACTAACTAATGGTTTTAAATGTAGAGCTAATAAATGCACGTTTTAGTTGTTTTTCAGTTGTTTAACGGATTATTCATTGCTTTGAATTTCTACAACAGAACCACACTAAAAGTACCACCAAAATGAATTTAGATCTATTTTTCATTAGGTTGGAAACTTTGTTCTTTGTTTACATAATTTTCTGCAAATATCAACATCCCATAGAAAAAAAAATAATGTTTTGTGTTTTATGTTTTTCTTTGTTTTAAAACCTAAAAATAGAAATAAAAACAACAACAGATTTCCTCTAGTCACTATTTATTAAAAGATATAAGCTGTCTTTTTCTACAATTTCTACAACATTAGCAGCTCTAAACAAGTTTTATTTAGCTGGGCTGAGGGTAAAAATGGCTCTTTGGATCATGAAGGTCACAAAGCCCTGGGAAGGGTCATCACAAGATCTCCATTCTTTTCTTTTTCTGCCATTTTGTTGTGGATGAGCCGCTGTGTTTGGCACCATTGTTCTGTGGATGACCCAGTTTGGGCCAAGCTTGAGCTGTTTGACAGATGTCCTCACATTAGACTCTGGGACACTACATGGTCTGCTCTTTGCCTCAAGGTGCCCGGGTTCTCTGGCTGCAGAACAAGATTAAATCATCAGCCCTCCACCACCGTGCCCTGGTGTTTGGTTTTCTCCAAACATGGAGCTGTGCATTATGGCCAAACATCTCTACCTTGGTCTCGTCTGTCCAGACATCTTGGGGTCTATTTAAAGCAGCTTTGGTGTTCTTTGTTTGAGCCGTCGGTCTGTCCCCTCAGCCGTCCATCTTGTTAAGAGGTCCTTGTAAATAAAGATGAGCTGAGAGAAGACATATTGATGTCCCTCAGATGAAGAATTTAGGACAGCAGACTTTGCTTTCTTTTGCTGACTTGAGTGTGTAAAATACTGAGACACTTTATACATATATGAACAGGTTGTGCTGGTTAGCAGGGTAAATAAGGTCAAATGGGTCAGGTGGTCTCAACTGGTCGGTGAGCTTTTAATCAACACCAAGATGATTGAGTTTTAATTTAATTCCCCTTCCATCGATGCCCTGAATCTGTTCCAGTTAAAGAAAACTGAAGTTCATCGCCTCACTCTGGAGTCAGCAGCTTACTGAAGCTTCAGAGGTCATGACCCTGCCTCTGAGGCTCGGAGGTGTCAACTCTCACTCTCTGGGCACTTTGCCCCCTTATACGCCCCTTCCCCCAGACCCCGACCCAGACCGCACAGAACTCTCCCATCTCCACACTGAGCCCGCTTTTTGCTTTACTGGATTCTGATAACATGAAAGGAGCTCTTAAAATCGGGACCCAAATGGTTCTGACATCTTCTCCATTCAACACCCCCATGGCCGAGGCCCTGCTACTAAACCAACATCTTCCACCTCCTAATCTATCTCCTCCTAATCAGGACCTTCAAATCACTTCTCTGTGATACAGTCTGGGCCCCAGTGGTAACTCTATCAGAAATGAACATGTCCAGGAAGAACTTGGGCCCCTAATAGGAGATAGTTGTAAAATCTCTGTGTTTATACGTGACAGAAAGAAGAAAGCCAAAAGGATAAGAGACAGTAATAAACAATCAATGAAAGCCATAAACTGTCAGGTACAACCAGATAAAGAGTTAATATCAACAACTAAGTCATATAAACTGGCTTTACTGAACATTAGATCTCTGTCAGGAAAATCATTTTTAATCAATGACTTCATTACTGACCACGATCTTGATGTTATGTTTTTAACAGAAACATGGTTACATGAATTTAATGAAGCTCCCATTCTGATAGAGTCGACGCCTCCGAACTACAATTTTCTTTGTGAGAGCAGACAGCAAAGAAAAGGTGGAGGGGCCACTTTGTTTAAAGATTTATTAGAGGGTAAAAAAGTATTTCTTGGCAAATTTGACTCTTTTGAATATTTGGGTCTCTGGGTAAAGAGCCCGGTCCGAACCATGTTCTTGAATATTTACAGGCCTCCTAAGTCCAAAACAAACTTTATCAGTGATTTTAATGAGCTTTTTTCTGTGATATGTGTTGATTATGACTGTTTAATTATTATGGGAGACTTCAACATTCACATGGAGAATCCTGAAGACAGAAGTGCAATAGATCTATGTGACACTCTTAGAAATGTTGGTTTGACTCAACATGTTAAACAGCAAACGCACAAACAGGGACATATTTTGGACTTGATCATCACTAAGGGTCTAAACATTTCCAAGGTGTCTGTGATTGATGTTGCTCTATCTGACCACTTTTCTGTTATTTTTGAAAGCATCATCTGCAATGACTCAGTTTGCCAAAGAGACTTGATAAGAAAACACATCTTTAAGGACAGTGCTGCTGAAACCTTTAACCAGATTTACTCTTCTACCTCCACTTTGCCCTGTAACACTGTAGATGAGCTGGTAGATAACTTTCATTCTAAAATCTCAGACATCATTGATTCAATTGCTCCAATTAAAGTGAAAGTCGTTTCTGGGGAGAAAATGTCTCCATGGAGAAGTGCTCCACCAGTCAGAAGTGAAAAAAAGGAGTGTCGAAAAGCTGAACGCAGGTGGAGAAAGACTGGACTCCAGGTTCATTATATTATCTATAAAGAGAGACTCTACAGAAATAACCTACAACTGAAAAATGTAAGAGAATCTTTCTTTTCTGAGATCATCAGCTAAAACATTAACAATGCTGGTGCATTATTTGCCACGGTCGACATGTTAACAAACCCTCCTGTAACTGGAGCATCTGAACTCTACTCTACCAGGGCCTGCAATGAATTTGTTAAATTCTTCACTGAAAAAACCCAAAAGATCAGAGAGGCAGTCAGCACATCCACATCAACTCCAGGACCAATGTTGTCTCCAACTAGAACTGGTTTTGACAAAAGTTCCCAGTTTCACCAAATAAACTACAAAATCTTAGAAGAAATCATAACAGCAACTAAGCTCTTCTTCCTGCTGTCTCGATGTTTTACCCACAACTTTCCTTAAGAAAGCTTTGCCTGTAATAACATCTGATTTAACTCAAATAATAAACACGTCCCTTTTGTCAGGTGTTTTCCCTCAGGCCCTAAAAACAGCAATTATCAAGCTGCTACTACAGAACTACAGGCCTATATCAAACCTCCCCTTCATCAGTAAGATTATTGAAAAAGTTGTGTTTCAACAGTTAAACAACTTCCTAACAACGACCAACCGCTTCGATGTCTTCCAGTCAGGCTTCCTGCTCACCACAGTACAGAGACTGCTCTTGTCAAGGTGTTCAATGACATCCGTATAAATGCAGACTGTGGAAGAACCACAGTGCTGGTATTATTGGACCTTAGTGTCTTCACAGGTCTGCCTAAAAAGTGGATCAGACAGCTGCAGTTGATCCAGAACGCTGCTGCCCGCATCCTCACTAGAACTAAGAAAGTGGAGCACATCGGCCCGGTTCTGAAGTCCCTACACTGGCTCCCTGTAGCTCAGAGAATAGACTTTAAAATACTTCTGTTAGTCTATAAATCACTGAATGGCTTAGCACCAAAATACATTACAGACTTGTTGTCAGTGGATCAACCACCCAGACCTCTCAGGTCTCCTGACTCATATCTACTCTGCAGAACCAGAACCAAACATGGAGAAACAGCTTTTAGTTCTTATGCTCCACTAATCTGGAATAAACACCCAGAAAACTGTAAAATCACCGAAACGCTAAGTTGCTTTAAATCGAGATTAAAAACCTATTTGTTTAGAGTGGCCTTTGACTGGGCCATCTAAATATTATTAGTTATGTTTTCTGTCCAATTTTCCTTTCATTTTCTTGTCCATCATTCTATTCTCTTTATTTTATTAAAATGTTTTTTTAATTACTTCTGTTTGATTTTCTGTATCATTGTAATGTTTTTCCTCATGTACAGCGCCTTGATACCTTGTTGCTGAAAAGCGCTATTTAAATAAACTTGACTTGACTTTGATGCTCAGCCACTCTGCTGTCTGTTTAAAATGCTCCTCATGCTGTCCATCTGTCCCCTCAGGTCCGGGTCACCGACCTTAAGTCCTGCGTCATCGTTCTGAGGGTTCTCAGAGACCTGTGCAACCATCAGCCGGTGTGGGAGCCTCTCAAAGGATGGGTAGGTGCAGTTAAACCCCAAGCTTTACCAACACAGAAGTTAGAGAAGGTTATCACCTCTAAAACACCATAAGTCCTTTGCGTCGTCATGTTTGTATGCAGCCGCTGGAGCTGATCTGTGAAAAGGCCATTGCCACCTGTAACCGGCCTCTGGGTCCAGGCGAAGCTCTACGTCGTGTCATGGAGTGCATCGCTTCGGGAATCCTTCTACCAGGTCAGATCAGCTTCACTCCGCTTTCGTTTGTCTCCCAGGAAGCTGCAAGGATTCACTCCTGGTGTTTTTACATATAACCCCCCACCTGTACAGTTTCTCAGAATTAGTAGCCATTAAAACATGTATGAAAGGTCTGCATAAAACCCCAAGGTTTCCAAAAGCTGTGATTGGTTCTCCTGATGTAGGACACGACGGTCTGCAGCTGCCTTCAGAGGGTGGAGAGAGTTTGGTTGGAAAACCTAAACAGTTTTTATTCAAACTTTATTAAGAAACGTTCATTGATTGTTCCCAGCTTTTGGTCTTGTATCAAACTTTTTTTTGGGAAAATCCTTTAAATTTTAGATACAAGATTATAAAGAGGTCCAGAATAGAGCTACTAGGATCAGAACGAAGAGGGATTCTTCAGAGAAGGGATCTTTTTCAATATCCATCCATCCATCCTTTCTTCATCTATCCATCCATCCATTTATCTACAGGTCCTTCTCAAAATATTAGCATATTGTGATAAAGTTCATTATTTTCCATAATGTCATGATGAAAATTTAACATTCATATATTTTAGATTCATTGCACACTAACTGAAATATTTCAGGTCTTTTATTGTCTTAATACGGATGATTTTGGCATACAGCTCATGAAAACCCAAAATTCCTATCTCACAAAATTAGCATATCATTAAAAGGGTCTCTAAATGAGCTATGAACCTAATAATCTGAATCAACGAGTTAACTCTAAACACCTGCAAAAGATTCCTGAGGCCTTTAAAACTCCCAGCCTGGTTCATCACTCAAAACCCCAATCATGGGTAAGACTGCCGACCTGACTGCTGTCCAGAAGGCCACTATTGACACCCTCAAGCAAGAGGGTAAGACACAGAAAGACATTTCTGAACGAATAGGCTGTTCCCAGAGTGCTGTATCAAGGCACCTCAGTGGGAAGTCTGTGGGAAGGAAAAAGTGTGGCAGAAAACGCTGCACAACGAGAAGAGGTGACCGGACCCTGAGGAAGATTGTGGAGAAAGGCCGATTCCAGACCTTGGGGGACCTGCGGAAGCAGTGGACTGAGTCTGGAGTAGAAACATCCAGAGCCACCGTGCACAGGCGTGTGCAGGAAATGGGCTACAGGTGCCGCATTCCCCAGGTCAAGCCACTTTTGAACCAGAAACAGCGGCAGAAGCGCCTGACCTGGGCTACAGAGAAGCAGCACTGGACTGTTGCTCAGTGGTCCAAAGTACTTTTTTCGGATGAAAGCAAATTCTGCATGTCATTCGGAAATCAAGGTGCCAGAGTCTGGAGGAAGACTGGGGAGAAGGAAATGCCAAAATGCCAGAAGTCCAGTGTCAAGTACCCACAGTCAGTGATGGTCTGTCAGTCATTTCTGCAAAAGGATTCCCGACCAAGTATTGAGTGCATAACTGTACATGATTATTTGAAGGTTGACGTTTTTTGTATTAAAAACGCTTTTCTTTTATTGGTCGGATGAAATATGCTAATTTTGTGAGATAGGAATTTTGGGTTTTCATGAGCTGTATGCCACAATCATCCGTATTAAGACAATAAAAGACCTGAAATATTTCAGTTAGTGTGCAATGAATCTAAAATATATGAATGTTAAATTTTCATCATGACATTATGGAAAATAATGAACTTTATCACAATATGCTAATATTTTGAGAAGGACCTGTATGTATCCAAACTTCTGTCTATCATCCATCTGTCTGTCCATCCTTGAATCCAGGTGTCCGTCCACCTACTGTCCATAGGTGCCCATCTCCAGCTGTGATTGTGCAAGAGGAGCGGTCTGCTCTGTACAGGCTGCCAGTGCTTCAGAGGATTATTAAATATAAACAGCATCATATAAGTAATGTAAAGGAGATGGTGGAAGCGATGAGCAGCATCTTGGACAGTAAACCTGTTTGTTTCGGTCCAAAAACGTCAATCTTTGACTCAAAACTCACTCCAGAAACAACCTGCTCCCTGTTCCACAGTTTATTTGTGCAAAGCTGAATAAAACAGTTTAAATGTTTTGGAAAATAAAATCAGACATATATAAAGAGAATAAAACCAAGACAGCTGAGATGAATAGAAGTGATCTTTAACCTTCGCTGTAAAACCCACTGATCCCACACTGATTCTGTCTGTCAAAGAAATTGAAAACTAATTCACTTCCATCATATTTTTCTGACAGTGATCACTGCTACAATGTTTTTCTAACCTGAAGATTCACCCTGACAGAGCTCATTTTTATTCTGCAGCCGTCTCAAAGCATAAATGTTCCTGTTTGCTCCAATAAACACAGACGTCCTCAGATGTTTTCTCTCTTTTCCTCTGGTTTATTTTCTGATCTTCTGTCTGGGAAACCTTCAGATCTTTTCATCAGCAGCTAGTTAGACCTTCTGATGACGTGACCAGGTCCCTAATGTCTGCTGGAGGAATTTATCAGTTTTTCATTCAGTCCATGTTACATTTTAATGTAAACTGAAGACGGGTATTAGGATTTTTTTCCCCGTCTGTGGAAACAAACCTGCTTCCTCATTTAGGAAACATCGATGTGGGTTTTCTTCTCAGGAGGTCCAGGACTCCATGATCCCTGTGAGAGGGAACCCAGAGACGTTCTGATGCACCTCAGCGCCCAGCAGGCCGACGGCCTCACCCACAGCGCACAGGTCAGTGAACATCCACTCGCAAATATTCCACGGTTATTCAGCGTTCCTGAATGTCTCACAAGTTCAGGGCTGATGTGCAGCTTTTTTCCCATGAAAGCAGGAAAAACTGCGTTTTATGCATCCATCATACAGTTTACTGTCTGTATTCCAGCCTGAGACAACTTTGGTTTGCTCAAAGGCACTCTGGTGGAAGCAGTTAAGGAAGTCTAGAGCGTTTCCTCCCACATTATCCTGTTTGCTTGGAGCACCCTGAGCTAAATGGCTCCATGAATAAACCCAAAGCCCGTCACCTCTGCACCACAGTGGCTCTGCTCTAACTGGTTCCACAGAAGGCAAAGTGGGTCGGAATCAAATGTCAACCAAGAGCTGTTTAACGCTGCACACTATTTTGTTAATATATCGTCTAGGCAACATCAGTGTGTTCAATATTCACATTGCAAAGGACTGTATGGATTGCAGTAATATATTCCAAATGTTATGAACTTGTATTTTTCATGCTAATGTAGTATTTATCCAGTTAGACAGTCTCACACTGGACACTAATGACATTACCCTGAAGGTTAAAGGTCACAGGGTGATGGAAGCAGAGACGAGAAAGAGATGAAAGAAGAAAACAGGCAGATTTCAGACCTGATATCATCACAATATTTACCAACATTATCGCCACGGCAAGATTTTCTAATATCAGCCCTGAGCCGTTTTGTTAAAAAGAACAAGGGAAGTTTACAAGGCTCTTCATGTCTTACTGGGATTAATGCATCATCTCTGAGAGTACGTCACTCTGATCTGTTGGTGCTGCTTAACGTTTCTCCCTGGAGATGAAGGATCCTGCAGAACATCTCGGATTTTAATTTTAGACCCTTTTTGCATCCATAATCAGGTTTTATGAGCTATTTTCGTTTACATTGACCCCTCAGAGCATCATAAAACCTCTTGTCCTGTTTTCCTGCTATAAAGCCAGTCGCAGGCACTCAACTAACCGAGCACGCTCATTTTGCTGCTTGATTGAGAAACATTTCACCAGGGTGCACCTTGGAGCTGTCTGCTGCATCAGTCAGCATTTTCTTCTAGGAAGCAGCGTCCTGCTGCTGCAGCGGCTGCAAAGTTTTATTTAAACTGAGCTCCTGTCAGCAAAATAAACGTCTGAGAGTCTCTGACCTCAGAGTACCCAGGTCACACTCACCGGGAGCCTAATTAGCCACCAAGTGAGGGTGGAAACACTTCAGCACAGCTACTGTGGTTCCCTCTGCTGCTGGACATCCTCAGACATCCTTACATTCATCTCCACTTGTTCTCAGTTTCTGCCGTTGGTCTCTGGAGTCTGGGAATATATTTCCATATTTTCCTCCCCTGTTTTTGCCCACAGAGTTTATAATGCATGAAGTTTGCACAAACAGCCGAGCTGCTCCCACAATTCTCTCAGATAATGAAATCGCATTGATCAGAAAGTAATGGGTAGCTTTGCAGCCTGTTTATACTCGATTCTCCTGTGGGAGCTGCAGCGTTTTTAACACCATGCTCTGTGTGTGTTTCAGCATGCACTGCGCCTCATAGCGTTCGGACAGCTTTACAAGGTCCTGAATATGGATCCTCTGCCTGCCAACAAGGCCTCTACGAGGCTGTTAGAAGGTCTGTGTGTTTCTCTGCAAGCATCAGTCTGGTTTCATCTGTCTGGTTTGGTTTCCTCTCTCTCATCAGCCTGATTCTGTTTCTGTTGGTTGATTTATTGATATTACCGGTATTTATTTTTATTGCATATTTTTCAGTCATGTCTCTTTCTGTAGATTAAAACTCTCCTACAGTTTGAGAGTTGCTGTACGTGATCTGGGTTTGTTTCTGCTCTACAGGAGGTTGTCAGAAGAGGCCCCGGGAGGACTCAGGCTGTGAAGACAGAGACTTCATCAAACGGATGAAAGGTGACTTAAACCATCAGCTCACTGGTTTCAGCTCTGAAACTCAGAAACACCTGAGACTCTGCAGACTCAACCAGTTCAGACCTGCTAAGGGTTTAGTTTCTGTTTTTTATGGTCTTTGTGACCTGAGTGATGCTCATCAGTTCAAAACCAAATCCTCTAACCAAAAATTGTTCTGGGATTGTTGGGAAGTGGTGGGTGAGTTAAAGAACCAACCAGTAGGACTAAAGGAAGCATGTGTTCAGTAAAACCTCAGGTAACAAATATGGAACCTCTTCAGCTTATGGATTTGTTTGTCTTCCTGAGTTTTACGAATGTTAGCTGTTAGATGAGCAGTTTCTATCCGTCAGTCAGGTTCTTCATCTGTTGGAAATTAAAACGTGGTTTTATTGGTACCAGAAGATTCTGTTTGGGGCTCAGATTAATTATTTGGGTTTATGTCTGCTTGTCTGGGAATCGGCATGGCAACATCAGAATCAGCTTTATTGCCAAGTTCTTACATACAAACAAGGAATTTGACTCCGGTACACTTTGCTCTCTGGTTTTTGTTTTTGTATTACAGAATATACATATTTACAATATTCACATATCTAATAAAAAGGTGCATTTGCAACATCTGTATGCTGTTGTTTTGTACTCTATTGAATATTCATCAGAGAAACGGCCTGGGGGAGGAAACTGTCTCTGTAGCTGGTTTTAGTAAACAGTGCTCTGTAGCGCCACCTGAAGGTAAAGCTCTAAACAGTTTATGTGCAGGGTGTGTGGGGTCTGCAAAGATGTTAGCAGCTCTTTTCCTGACCCTTGACCTGTATAAGTCCTGGATGGAGGGAAGGTCAGCTCTGATTATTCTCTCTGCAGTCCTGATTATTCGATGCAGTCTGGACCTGTCCTGTTTTGTGGATGAACCAAACCACACTGAGATGGATGAAGACAGGACAGATTGAATGATGGCAGTGGAGAAGATGACTTGTTGTTGAGGGTGGTGTATGGGGGTGGTGTTCTCCAAAAGTCCACCACCATGTGACCCAGCATTTCTGAGTTTCTGGTTCTTACATGTTCTTTATTTTATTAATCTACCAGTGCTGCCCCCATAACCTCAGCAGATGTTTGATCTTGGATCAGAACCTGTTCAGGCGAGAGTTAACGGGGTGACTTCTGCTGTTGCCTTGATTATAATAGAAGTTTTTCACGTTGCTGATGGGCTTGAAGGATGAAAGTCAATCTATGTTGGTTTTTTGGGCAGAAGCTGAATCGTCTTTCTTCAGAACTACGTCTGAATGCTTTTATTTTTGTTTCTGATGTTTCATCAGAAGGAAACACGGAGCTGATACTAGCATTAGATGGTATTAGAAACTAGATTTCCTGAAATGGAAAATAACCAAATGTTAAATATAAGCCCTGACTGTTGTGAGAAAGCTTCATAAACTCCACATTACTCTGAGACCGATGGAGATCAGAGGGTCTAATGGCAGCAGATAAGTGGGTATTGACTGAAGACGTTGTGAAGTCAGAAGGCTCTTCTGTGTGTGTGTGTGTGTGTGTGTGTGTGTGTGTGTGTGTGTGTGTGTGTGTGTGTGTGTGTGTGTGTGTGTGTGTGTGTGTGTGGTTCTGAACACCATCTGACAGTAAACAAGGTGATCTTCAACAGGCTTTGTGTAAAAGGTGCAAAAGTGACTCAGTGGAGCTGAAAGCATTGAAGCTGTGAGCTTTTCTTAGAAACTAGGACGCTCCGGTGTGATGGGGATCCAAACAGCCTGTCAGGTTGGAAAACATCTCTGAATGTGTGCATCAAAGGAGGGAAAATGGCTCAGGTCTTCCTGAAAGGGACCTGAAAGTCAGCTTCATGTCAGGAGTCTTCAGTGGATCACACTGAACATCCCCATTTATCCTTTCAGCCTGGTGCAGGAAACCTTTCTCCTTTAACCCTGTGGCACAGAGCTCCATCATGCTGGAAAATCCTCCGATCATCTCCAGGTGGTTCCTGGATTGTTGGATAAATGTAACAAAAAATTCACAGATTGATGGTATTAATAGATGGACTAAAAGCAGAAGTGAACAGGTGTGTCTGAGTGAATTAGAATATGACCGAAATGTCCATTTATTTCCGCAACTCCAGAACATGAAGCTTTATTAATTAGATTCATTTTTACCTGAAATGTACCACTCTGTGTGGAGTTAGAGTTCATTTTAAATCAGGAATATATATTTGTGTGCAACCAACTGATATGAAGATTTTTACATTTTGAAATAAATAATTTTGATAATATTTTAATTTGATGAGATTCAAACAATGAGGCCATGTGTAACTCGTCTTCACATTATTTGTCCCAGACATTCAGAGGATTAATGATCCTGCTCTCCATCTCCCTCTTCTTGATTTCTTTCTCTTGGACAGAAGAGGCTCCTTTAGAGCTGAAGTTGTTCACCCTATTGTACATGCAAATGCACTCACATCCACCTGCTGCCACTGGTAACCAAGCTCTGCACAGGTGGGAACGGAATCCTGCAGCACCCTTCTCAGGAAGCGTTTTGGAAATGAAACTTTCTGTACGTTCTGGGACGTCCTGAAGCCTTTTCTGAGAGCTTCCTGGAGCACATGTTAATCACAGTAGAGCGATAACCCCCAGAATCTGGTGGTTCCAGAGACATTTGAATGGATAAAGTTGTGCTGTGATATTTTTATTGATTTCCGAACTTATGGCAGGAGTTTAGTTGCTGCTGCTCAACAAATTAAAATCTCCACCTCTACCGGTGCGCTTTTTCTGCACTGTAGCCATGGTCCATGTTAGATCTGCCCAGATGACCTCAGTTACATCAAACTTATTGAGTTGAAAGATGCATTTACTGGTCTACACCAGATAATAAATGGAAATGTTTATTGGCCGAGGCATTTAAATCTGACTTCAGGCCCATTTCACTTGTTTTGTTCGATGTTTGAAAATAATCAGCAGAATATTGGAAAGTGAAAATCATTCTCAGCTCTAATCGGCCTTTTTATTGGCGCCTCTAACTTCCCCTCCCCCCCGGGTGTGTCTGTCGGTGTCACAGTAATGAAATGGGTCCTCGCTGGGCCAATCGGCCCCGGCAGCTCTCATCTGCTCCCAGTTCAAAGCAGGTGACAGAGAGCGGGATTAATCCTGCCGGCTGCAGGGACACGGTTATCTGACTGCTGCTTCCTTCACACATTCAGTGCATTAACCCTCTTCCTCTGAGCACTTTCCCTCCATCCTCTTCCTCAGTGCCTGTTTCTATCTTCACACTGAGTCACAACCTCTGAACTCTGATGCAAAAACCCACTGATTATTATCTCAGTGAAGGTCCAGTAAGGAACCATCAACCATCAGGAGCCCATTGGATCTCAGTGATGATTTTAGGACACAGTTTATCTGGATTTATTGGTCTGATCACCAGTTGAAGTGTAAATAAAAATCATTCAGTTTGTTATTAAATATATTTTGGAAATAATTGAGTTCATCCAGTAGCCCTTAGCAATAATCATAGTTAATTATGTGAAAATGTGGGCTGCAGTTAGCAGCTCTGTTGCCTTACAGCAAGGTCCTGAGTTTGCATGTTCTCCCTGTCCATGTGTGGGTTCTCTGCCTTCCTCCCATGGTCGTTATAGTAGCCCCTAACTGCGAGTGTCTATATGCATGGTTGTTTGTGTCGCCGTGTGATGGACTGGCAACCTGTCCAGGGGTGCAGAACGCCTCTCGACCATAGACTGAATAAGCAGGTTTAGAACATGCAATTCAGTTTATTTATATAGCGCCACTTCACAACACATGTCGTTTCAAGGCACTTTACAAACTCAATTTAATCAAATTATGCAGATTTCAAGTCACTTTCATACATTCCAATTAATCCTAACAATCAAACAGTCAGATTCAGTTTATTAAATGAATTGGATAAAAAGTTTTTCTATCTAAGGAAACCCAGTAGATTGCATCCAGTCAGTGACTTGCAGCATTCACTCCTCCTGGATGAGCATGTAGAGACAGTGGACAGTCACTGGCGTTGACTTTGCAGCAATCCCTCATACTGAGCATGCATGTAGCGACAGTGGAGAGGAAAAACTCCCTTTTAACAGGAAGAAACCTCCAGCAGAACCAGAACCAGGCTCAGTGTGAGCCAGGACCGACTGGGGGTTTGAGAGAACAGAGCAGAGACACAAAAATAACAGAGGCACTGATCCAGGAGTACTTTCTATGGGAGAGAAACGTTTTCAAGTCTAGAGTATGAGAGAGAGCACATACAGTTAGTCACAGTAGAGGCTCAGGCAGTAGCTATGTCTAGGAGAGACAGGGTCAAGTGGATCATCTGATATCCTCGTCATTTTTAACATGGCTCCAGGGTTTTAACCTGACATAGCTGCTACTTTAAAGAGCTGCATTATAATGCAAGTTTGGGTTGAACCTGAATTTACTGAAGCTCTGGGGTGATTTCCAGATACCTGGAAGTCCTACAGCAGTGAAAGGAGATTCCTACATGTGTGACCTGAACATGTGGAGGAATCTGTTGGCAAGAAAATATATTACATCACATATTAATTCAATAAGGGAATTAAATCAGTAAAGACTCTAAGCTGATCATTCTTAAAATAATAAAACAAGTGTGCATATGTAGAAACTGTAGAAAGAATCAAAGTACCAGTTCTGTTGGGTAAAGTCTAGCTCTCTGATCTGCTGGAAGTTTCTTCCTGTTAAAAAGGAAGTTCTTCCTCTCCACTGTTGCCACATGCATGCTCAGTATGAGGGATTGTTGCAGAGTCAACCACTCAATTAACATCAGTCAGTGGTTGACTTTAGTTTCCAAATTAAATTCAGATCAGCAAAAATCAAGCAAACCTTCCTGCAGGTAATGAATCAATGCTGCTAAAATGTAACATTTACAGATAGAAGACCTGAGCGTCTTATCTCATGCTGCGCTGACTCCAGAGAGTTCTCACTGACAAATCTGTCATGAAGAATCTGCATTATTTTACCTTTTTTAACAAATATTGTTGAAATAACATTAAAAAAAATTATAAAACACATTCATGCATCTCTGCTCCTGTAGTCCTGGACTGGAGGATGACTGACCCAAACCATCCCATGAATGCTCTGATGCGTCTGAACCAGATCCATCCAGGCCTTCAGTACCGTCTGCTCTGTCAGTCGGGCCCAGTCCACGCTCCAGTCTTCACCATGTCCGTGGAGATCCAGGGAACCACCTACCAGGCCACCGGGAACTCCAAGAGGACCGCCAAGCTCCAAGTGGCCCTCAAGGTATAGTTTACAGTTTGGGAGGTTTAGTGTTAGAACCTCTGGGTCAGAGCAAACTGTACAACAGATCCGATGGATCTACTGACAGAATTAAGTCCAGCTTTTTGTTTTTGATAAAGAACTAGTTTTCAGTTTTAGAAATGTTTTGGAGCGTAGAGGTTCTTCTAGCCAACCTTCAGGGATGTAAATAATTAAATGGAGGAAAAAAGGTTGACGTGCTGAGTAAAGACGGATTGTGATCCAATCAAACAGAACCAGCAGATGCTGTCTGTTTGTATATTGATCAGATTTGTTCTCAGTCCTTCCTGTTTGTGCAGCTACTGAGGGTTTAGTGCCTTGCTCAGAGACTTTTCAGTCAGTAAAGATGGTGAACCTGGCAGCTTCAGGAACTGGCTGGAGATCAGAGGCAGATGACCATTTATTAGAGCAGATTAGATCTTCTACTAAAGCGTTCTGCATGCATATAACGTGTCTCACTCACATACAGTCAGAAGCCTTCAGCTCTACAGTAAAATGATGCTTTTGCTCACATTCAGGCGCTGCAGGCTCTGGGCTTCGTGCTCAGATCAGATGGAGACTTGGACTCTCTGAGCGCCGATGAGAAGTCAGATGGAGAAGGGAAGAACGACAGGGTGTCCACCAACTCCAGCTCCACATCCATCACCTCCTCCACGGAGGCACAGGAGGTGGGAAAACTGACCGAAGCAACTCGCTGCAAACATCCAGAACAAACCAAACGTTTAACCTTTTATCCGAAGTGTCTTCATGGCATGAGGAATCTGTTCAAGGAGGGAAGAGGTGTCTTTTCCACATTTTGTTTCCATTCTGGAATAATTCCTCCTCCTCCTCCTGTTAATATCTGATGATATTTATTATATTTAGAAGTTTTAATTAGGAGCTGACAGAACGTCCTGCTGCCACAGCAGCTGAATTCATTAAATCCACGTCACTTCAGATTGCTGCGCCTTTATGTCTCAGGCCGGCTCTCAGAACAACGTGCAGCAAAACAAAAACGAGAAGGAATACAGCACCTTGAAAAAGTATTCAAACCCCTAGAAATGTTAACATTTTTTCCACGTTACCACCGCAAACTATTTACTGTAGTTTTATTTTACTAGGATTTACTGTGATGGAAGAAAGCTAAGCAGTATTTGTATTCACTCTCCTTTATTTGATCCCCATAAAAGAATCCGGTGTATTACAACAATATTCCAAGCTGTGATCATCTCCCAGAGCTCTGATCAATCCATCATCTGAACATGGAGAGAGGATGGACCACCTGCAGACCGACCAGGACATGGACGTCCACCTGAACTGACAGGCTGGCCAAGGAGAACAATAATTAGAGAAGCAGCCAAGAGGCCTGTGGCGACTCTGGAGGAGCTGCAGAGATCCACAGCTCCGGTGGGAAAATCTGTTGACAGGACAACTATTAGTCATGAATGCTGCAAAGCTGACCTTTATGGAAAAGTGAAAAGAAGAACGCCATTGTGGAAAAGGTCCACACAAGTTCTGCACAAATCATGTGGGAGACGCAGCAACATGTAGAAGAAGGTTCTCTGGTCAGATGAGATCAAACTGAACCTTTCGGACCAACAATGCACCATCCCCAAAATGAAACATGGTGGTGGCAGCATCATGCTGGGGGGATACAAAGACCTGCAGCTGTGATCGGAGGTTTTCCTTCCTGCCTCTGTTCTGTGTGTTGTATGTATTCTTATTGTCATATATAATTATTTTCCCATGTTTTTCATTATTCTACAGAACTTTGGTTGAACTTGGTCTTGAAACGTTTTACAACGAGGTCCCAGTTCTTGGCTGGTTCTATAAAAGAACTAGTTTGCTTTTCCACCACATGAACCAAGTCAGAGCCACGTCATTATAAGCATCTCATTCATTTATTGTTTGATCCTCTCCGTTGTCCCAGTTTAACCACGAGTTATATTATGTATCCCAGTATTCTCTATTATCACCACTTTAGTTGGGTGGTTTTAAACAACCAGCTGATCTCTGATCCACACCAGCAGCTGGAAAACAGGAATTAAACCCAAACACAACTGTTTGATTGGCTGCTGTTCCCCATGAGCCCGCCCCTGACTTCTGATGAAAGCGGTTCTTTCCTCTGGCCCAGCACCAGACTGGGCCTGGGATCGTTCCGGTTTGCAGGGTGAGGGATAAATCGAGCACTTATTAAGTAAAAACCTGATGAAATACATTCATTTGTGGTGATTTGACTCGATGTTAAAGAAATTCAAGGGTTATGAATATTTACACAAGGTGCTGTAAGACAGGCGTCAGTTTTCATGAACACTCAGTGATGTTATCTGATTTCACCAGTTTCTACTAAGCAGTAAATTCTTCACAGAAAAGGTAATGATGTTAACATCGTCCAGTTAGACGTTTCATCTCAACTGCAGGAAAAACCTGGATTCTTAAGGTCCCTGTTTGATCAGCTCCACAGCATGAAGCAGTCGGAGAATAAATGTGAGAAACATGTTAACTCCCAGCCTCCCATCTGTCTGCAGTCCAGAGCTCCGGGTCCGATCCTGACAGCAGGAGGGAAAAACCCGGTGATGGAACTGAACGAGAAGCGGCGCGGACTGAAATACGACCTGATTTCAGAGAGCGGAAGCAGCTACGACAAACGTTTCATCATAGAGGCATGAAAACACACTCACACACTCCGACTTATAGATTTCCTGTCCTCCTTTGGCTGCAGCTTATTAGGAATTGATGAGAGGAATGTGTTTGATGGTGGGAAACTTGCTGCTTCCTGCATATCAACTTGACTTCAGATGGCTGCAGCGACAGCTGAACATGGCCCTAATTTATCCCAATAAAACCAGAGGCCGTGTCTGGAGATTTAAGGCTAAATGTCACTGCAGTGCATCAGGAATAAAGCTGCTCATGGAGGGGCTGGATTGGTTAACCTGTCTGCTTCTGTTTCCTGCCTCAGGTGGTGGTGGACAAACAGGTTTTCCGGGGAACTGGTCCCAATAAGAAAGTAGCCAAAGCCAGCGCAGCGCTTGCTGCTCTCAACAGCTTGTTCTCCGGGTCCAAATCAACAAACAACAAGAAGAAGCGACCCAACCCTCCTGTGAGTTGAACTCTTGAATGACTCCTCTCACCTGCAGGACTGATTTAGTTTATTCAGTGATGATCTTTGTGTTTCTGCAGCCAAAGCGACCCTTAACCTCCATGCTGACCATCCCGACCCTCGCTGCCAGACCTCCTCGGGTCCCCGTGATCCCCAGAGCCCCCTACATCAGCACCCCACCCACACACGGGTACATCCCTCCAGGTGGGTCCAGCTACCTGAACTTCCCTCAAACTGCAGCCTGATGTCAGAAAACCTTCCTATGATTCTCCAGGAACGACTGGAGCAACACAACACCAGATTTAAATCCAGTCAGACGTTCGACAACTTTTCAAGATTAAATTACAGAAGATTTGGCTGCAGGTTTCTGCCGTCTACTGTTGGATTAAACTAAAATATTAGAAATGTGTTAAAGATATTCTGGACGTTAATAATGCAGCTACTGACTGAAACATGTAACATACATTTACTTTTTTCTGTAAAACAGTTGGAGTTGAGACAGGCTGACAGAAATCCAAAGTAGAATTTCAGCCTCAAACAAACAGCTGCATCATTAACAAATCTTGAAACATAAGTGGGAGAACCTTGTGATGGCCAGGTTTCCATGCCCCTGTAGAGTGTTATGTTGGAGATCATGGTTCACTGGGAGCTTCATTAGAGGGTTAGACTTCATCACACTTTTAAACCAAACACTCCAAGGTAAAAAAAATAAAATATATATATATATCAAAACAGCGGTTCAGTTAAGTCTAAAACTCTGCTGCAAACCGAGGCTGAGCTTCAACAAGGCCATCACTGTAATCAGAAACAGTCCCGTCTCTTCTTGGAGAATCTTTTCCTCAGATTCTTTTCTGCAGGAACTTGCTTTCAGGCAGCTAGTCTTAATGGTCACCAGGCACACAAACAGCAGACCCTACTTTATCTTGGATTAAAGGTTTTCTTCGAAGATGCATCTTTTACTCAGCAGTAAGATCAAGACATTTATGTGTCTTTCCCCATCAATGCAGCCTGTGGAGAGCTGCAGGCAAAGAGAAAGTAATGCTGCGCCTACAGTTTGTAGCTTTAGATCACGGGGCTTTGACTCCTTCCTAGGAGCTGTCATGAGAACTGGTTAGGGCTGTGCATTCTGGGACTCAGAGTTTTTACCAGTCTTGTCTCCTCCCATGGCTGGGGATACGCTGGGAAAGTTTTCAGCTACTTTCCCAAACAAACAAAGCTGTTAAAATTGTCTCAGAAAACTTGGATTATGCTGCTTCCTGCAGGTTTTTATCCTCAAATTATAAATCAGACCTCTGAAAAAGCAGTTTTCCTGTAGTTTTCCCTTCCTGAGGTAAGTCATCTGCAGCAACCTTTAAACTCTGAAACCTCTGTGATGGTAATAGGATGGTTTTTTCTTCTTCTCTGTAGGTTTTGGTGCTCCTTATGGCTACAGTCCAGCAGGCCCCCTCGCTGCTTACAGTAAGCTGACACTTTGTGTTTCTGATCAGTTTTCATTCCACCCATCCTTTCATCCCATCATTTCAGCTTCTGTTTTTGGCTCTTCCTCAGGTCTTCCCTCCAGATTGCCCTCAGTAGTTGTCCCCTTCATCCGAGTCCTCCCAGTTTACCCCGTCACCCACCTGTACCCCTATTAAGACCACACCCTTCCACCTGTTAAAGGAATATCCTCACTTAAAGCTAAATCACTGCTGGTTGAGCCGTGTGCAGCAGCTGTTAGGCAGCTCTGATTTCTGCTGAAATGAACGTCTTCTCCCTGAACTACGCAGAGCAGTGAGTAGCAGGAAAAATCATCAGTTCAGCTGAGTTTCAAATTTATCGTAAAAATTCAACAAATATCTGTATTGCTAAAGAAAAAGAGCTCCGTGTGCTCAGATGTTTAGATACTTTAAGTTGGACCGTGGAAAATAAACCACAAGCTAATCCGAATGCAAACAAAGCCACGTTGTAAAACAGGAGTGGACCTGTTCAGACCCGGTGTTACATTGTGTCTCGGCTGATTCAGATGTAAGCAGACAAGTCTTCCAACGTTCATTCACACCTGGCTTTAAGGTCCTTCCTGAGAGATCGGATCACAGTTACCCCACTTTACAAGCAAAGAACCATGTAGCCACATCAGAGTGGACTGTTAGCCGGGTAACAAACAGAACTTCATCGGGTCTGCTGCTGTTTCTGCAACATAAAATCCTTTTAAATGAATCTCAGTCACATTTATTCAGCTACAAACTCCAAGAGGAGCTTTATAGACCTGAGAGAAAAATCCTATTGAATTATACGGGGAATTACAAGGCGTGTCAGCGCACAAAGATTTTAACCAGAAATTAGCTGAACTCTCATTGATCTGCATAAAAGTGACGTAACTTTCCACATGTAGTGAAAATAAATAAACTACAAGGAGGAAAATTGCTCACATTCAGCATCCTGACTCCACTCATCAATAAAATACCAACTGCTACCTTTACTAAAGAGGATTCCAACTAGTAAACATTTTTACTGAAAACAAATCCAACATTTACAGATTTTGAGACGATTTTAGAGAGACTAGAAAAATTCCACCAAATGAGCTAAACTGTTTCCATTTTTAAATAAGCTGCCCGCAGGGAGTGGATGGTCCTTCAGCATGTAACCCCAACCCAGTGCATCCAGGGTGTGAGTTATGAGAGCTGATGTGCAAAAAATAACGCACCGGGCCGGTCCTGGTCCAAACTCTGCTCGGCATCACAGTGGTGCTTCTGTGCAAGGAGAGCTCTGCAGCCCGTTCGACGGTGCCGTCCCCACTTCCTGCTGTGGAAACATTTAGATGGTTTTATACGACATGTTGGCTAATCGTTACAGGCTGAAGGAACCAACAGGATCCGATGCAGGTTGATGGTTTACAATCAGCTCACTTTGCTCAGTAAAAGGTTGAGTTTGAATTTCTTCTCAGCAGCTGTTAGTCTTCATCCTGTTTCAGAATTACTTTTCTGTAAACCCGGCCGCCTGCTGCAGGCAGAAACTTTTTCTTTAACATTTAACGACCGTTTCCTGTGCAAGACAACATGCAAACAATAAATGCATTATCACATGCAGGAAAATTCACCTCATAAGTTATTACAGCCTGAAAAAAATCGTTTATTTTAGTGAGAGCAAGTTTTTTTTGTCCTGGAGACGAGTCGGGTCGTGGCGCTGCTGCTAATGGTCTGAACTGCAGTTAGTTTGATCTTGGATCCTTTTCTTAGAATAAAAACTGTTCCTGCAGCTCATCTTCAGGTCTAATGACTAAACGTCCTGCAGATAAAGGGCTAATCCATGAGGAGCAGACAGATTCTTACACTATTAGCAGTAAATGAAGCAGTGACCAGATTACACCAAGGATGTGTTGGATATTCCTTAAACTTTCCCTCCTGGCTGGGATTTCTTTGCTTTTTTCTGTAATTATTTGTGTGTTTGGTGTTAAAGAGAAAAAGTTTACAGCGATCAGTTGCACTGAAAACATTTTTCCTTTCATTTCATATCAACTGTTTACATTTGCTGCTGTTTTATTCTGACCTGGTTGTTAATAATAGTAAAACTCTTTTCAAATAAACATTTGTCTAATGGAAAGGATGAGATAAAGACTGAGCTGTTGGCCTCTAACGGCAAGAAGTATGTCTGGAGGAGTGGAGGTGAGGCTTCCAAATTTAAGAACGCCATCACCTGTCGAGCACGGTGCTGGTAGCATCATCCTATGGAGCTAGTTCACCGTCAGTGATGCATTAAACAAAGCTTGATCCCAAACACAACCAAGCTGGTTTTGGAGTGGATAAAACACTATGTTCTGGAATGGCCTTCTCAAAGCTCTGACCCTAACCCTGTCCAACCTTCATGTTCTGGACCAGATAGGTTTCTGATGATCTCTACCAATCCTGCTTTTTAATGTGGGTCATTGAGGTGCAACTTGCTCAGAAACATTTCTTCAAATATCACTGGGTGTATGTAAATATCTGAACCTGTATGTATAATTGAAAACTCAAAGAGTGAAACTTGGGGAATTGTTTGTAAAGTCTGGGAAAAGAGCAAATCAATAAGACCAAATTAAAATGTTGCATGTAAACCTCTGATCGTCTGCTTAGTAAAATCTGATGTTTATTTTTCAACGAGGAGCTTTTAGGCAGGTCAAAAGGTCAACATTCACTCAGAAATGTTTCAGTGGGATTTTTCTGTGCAGGAAATGTTAAGATCAGGTGGAGCTCCTTCAAACATGAACTGTTCATCTCCACTCCAAGCAGAACTGGACTCACCAGCGCCGACATCAAGGAGTGGAAGGAAGTTCTGAAAAACAAATAATTATTTTTAGACGAGTTCATTTCTGTTCAGCCTCTGACCAGAACTAGAGTCTAGTTTTATCTGAACATCCAGCTGCACAGCACCAAACAGATGCTCTGCACGCATAATGGGTTCTGTCTCAACACCTGTGGTACCGGGAGTAGCAGCAACATCTGAAGGCCACATGAGGAAAGTCTTGAGTCCAAAGTGTTTAATGTAAGAGATAAAACGGGTGAAGGAGAGCCTTCCCTTCCAGCTTTAAAGACAAGGAGGCTGGAGGTGCAGTTTGGACCACAGAACCCTCCCACAGCAGTGAGACCCGCTGGGGGGGGGGGAAATGTTTAATCTATGAATGGTTCATATGGATATAAACAAGTTTAACCCAGGACCTTTCTGACTATTTCTTAGGGTCAGTGCACAGAATGTGGAACATCGTCACACAAAGATTCAACGTCTAGAAAAACAGACAGAACCGAAATGTTTGTCCGGCTTCAGAAAGGGCCCAGATCAGCTGCTAAGAGGAGAATCGGTCATCTAAGGTCCCTCGGTTATGAAACAAGAAAAACGTGGTTGGAAATATTAAACAAAATTCAAACCTCTAACTGTAACAGCTGAATCCACCTCCAAAGTTCTGTGACCCATTTTAACTTAGTAAAGTATGGCTACAAACAGGGCGGGTTCGGCCCACTTCAAACATGACATGATGCATTACTACCAAAACCCGTTGCCCACTCGGTCCAATCCAGCTGCATGTTCTGATACGGTTTTATTATGCAGCCTTTTTCAACAATGAGCGGTACCAGAACCAACAAATGTAGAAAAACGAGCATAAAAAGAACCACAAAAAACTGGAATAAATGTACTTCAGTGTTTTTTTTTTTTTTTTAAATGGTAGCCTAATTAATGGAAAATCATTCAAACTTTCAGCTCCAGGCAGATCCGATGGGAACCTCCTGCAGATCTTTAAAAAACACTGGATTTTCCTCCAAACTGGTTCTGACTCTTCGTTTAGGTCCAGGAAGACTCTAACGGATGTCCTCTGTTATCTGATGATGTTCCCTGGTGTCTCCTGTCTGCAGGTGGCCTGTACATCGACAGTGCCTACTACCAGCCGCAGACCATAGCCACGCCCATAATCATCCACCTGGGGCCTCAGGATCTGTTCTGACCTCCATCTACACACAGGAACCAGAATCCAGACCTGAACCCTCATTTAGAGTCCAGTCTGATCGCACTGTCAGTTTCCTCTCCTCCTCTTCCTCCTCACAGCAGCCAGCAGCAACACTGAAAGCAATATGGAAGACGACGACGTCTCGGGCAGCACAAGTCCAGTTCTGGTTCCTGAGTGAGGCCGGCTCCGAGGATACGTCACAAACCAATACTCTGGCTGCCTTCAGGGGCCCCAAACATCCCATAAAATGTTTAAAATACAACATTTACTGTTTCTGTACAAGTTCAGAGGTGTTAATAGATTTAAATATAAACTGCAGCTGAAGAAACACATTTATATCATATTTATGAATGTAAATACAGTAATGACTGTAACTGCTTTGTATTCAAACCACATATCTACAGACTGCCTATTAAACTGTATTACGATGGTATTTAATCCTGTATTAAACATTCCTGTATATCAGAGCCTAAGCAGCACGTTTGGTCTGGACTGGGAAGTTTGTTAATAACAAAGTTTTAGCTTTTTGTTTTGAGTCCATCCATCCTTTTCTGCTCATCTGAGATCCGATCCAGGAAAACCCAGAAGGGCCTGGGAGATACCGAGGCATTCCCAACCGAGTCATTTTATGAAGCATCCTTTGCATGGTCAGCTTCAAA
>NC_061805.1:49299359-49469359 GCF_021462225.1 Girardinichthys multiradiatus | reverse complement strand
TATCCTAAATATATTGATAAAATTAAGGGTCTCCTGTCAAAACAGGACACAGAAAAAGTGGTGAAACATGACTGAAAATCACCCAGAACTCTGCAGCCGGAGTCCTGACCAACACCAGGAAAAAGGAACATCCCAGCTCCGCATTCATAAAAGAGCAGATGTTAAAATCTTGTTAATGGTCTCTACGTCAGTGAACAATAAGGAGCCTCAACACTTTCCAGAGCTGCTAGTCAGTTATCAACCATATAGATCTCTCAGGTCATCCGAAACCTGTTAATTCAGTGTTCCCAGGACCAGAACTGAACGCGGAAAGGAACCATTTAGTTTATAGCTCTGGATCCATCCATTGTCTTATCTAAGAACGCTGTCGTGGGGGCGACAGATCCAGGAGGGAAGCCCAGACATCCCTCTTCCCAGCAACACCCTGCAGCTCATTCTGGGGGATTCCAAGGCGTTTCCCAAGCAAGACAGGATATATAGTCCCTCCAATGAGTTCTGGGTCTTCCCCGGGGTCTCCTTCCAGTGGGACTTACCCAGTAAAACTGCAAAGAGAGGTGCCCAGATGGCACCTTGATCAGAATCACCTCAACTGACTCTTTTCAGTGAGGAGGAGCAGAGGCTCTACTTTGAGCTCTCCCCGGATGACGGAGCATCTCATCCTATCTCTGAGTCTCATGTCGGCTGCTTGTATCGGGGATCTCATTCTGTTGTCACGATTTACATCTCATGACCATAGCTGAGGGTCAGAACATAGACGTATCGGTAAAATCAGGAGCTATGGCCTTTGGTCCAACTCTTTCTACACCACAACAGAGCGGAGCAGCACCCATATTACTGCACACAAAGCTCTGATCGGTCGTCCATCTCCCGTTTCATTCGACCATCACTCACAAACAAGATACGCAAATTCCTCCGCTTGAGGCAGAGACCTGACCCCTGACCCAGAGGGAGCTCTGGAACCAACCTAAGAAACCTGAGATGTGCAGAAACACCTTTAAATCATGACTGAAAACATTATTGTTCACTGCCCCCATGAATGTCAAATATTACTTTCTAATCAAGTAATTTCAACCATTTCTTAACGATTTATTTCTTTAAAATGTCCCTTTTATCTTTTCTTTTCATTTGATGATTACATTTATCTAATAAAATCATTTTCTTTACCTCTCCTTTAGTTTCCTGTAAAGCAGCATGTGTTTGAATGGCTAAAATTAAACTTGCTTTGTCTTATTGTGTTAGAGGTATAATAATCAGACATGGGAGGGACATGTAGAAACCTTCAAACAAGGATCCTGTGTGGAAAATTCGCCTGGATTAATGGAAATTTGATCAGAATCAGGCTGTTTTTACGGTGACGCCTATTTATAGGCGCATCTGTGGAAATATGCAAATGAGTCCAGGTGTGTATTTAAATATGAACCCGCTGACTTGATGCTCTGCTGGGTTCTTACCTGTTTTTCCAGCATGATCATTCTCTCAGTATCATGACCTTCATGGAATGGCTTCACCGTTAGACGCTCTCCATCTCTGCCAGCATCTTCACGGATAAACCAGAGGAAAATGAAGGATAGAAAGGGGGGAAAAGTGAAGGTTATTGATGCTCACGGCTAACTCGTCTGCCGCTGGGAGGCTAGAAAACCGTTGGGATGGTTTCTCCTTGACAGGAATGACGCCAACATGTCTTCATGTCAATAAAAAAAAAAAATGCAACAAGGAGTTTTTTTTATCTTGGAGGAAAACAGCATAGCTGTTAGAGGAGGGAGAGGAGAGAACTGCCGCCGGGCGAAGGGCTCGCTAGCCGGGCTAGCGTTAGCCCGCTAATCCCGGAGAAATTCAGAATTTGATTTGTCTCCTCAGAACCACGTCCATTATCGCTGCCTTCCAGTCACGCTCGAAAAAACACGCGGAGGAGGCGTCCTCTGGCCTCGGCTCTCCCCGACAAACCCTCACCGTGTACCGACATCCTACTGGGGGCGCGGTGGGTCCAAGAAAGGGGAGAGGAAATGTGGGGATCCGAACAGTGACCCTTTAATGGATGCTGCTGCTGCTGCTGCTGCTGCTGCTGGCGGAGGGAATCTCTGGGCTGCTGCTGCGGTCCGAGGAGAGGCTGGGATTAACGACGCTCATGAACGCATCACGACACTTAGCGAACATTTTTTAACGAATAATAGCATTTTAAATGGAATAATAGCATTTAAATTACAACAACAATGGAGAACACTGTACATAAAGCACATGTAATGGGTTGTATTGCTTAGGAGTCCAAATCCAGTATGTATAAAAGCAGATAAAAATGCATCCAGGTCTTATCGTTTTATTCACTTCTAATTAAGTTTTATCAAGTAGTATATTATGTATTTTATTTTATTTCTATTGTAGTTTTACCACATATACTAACGTTTTGATGATACCGTTACTAGCTGTTATTATAGATTCACAAACACCTTGATCTTTTTATGTTAATTATTTATGTTTTTTAAAGTTTTTATTTTTAGTGTATAATAAGGGGACCTAAAAATGAATTAAAATACTTTTGAATATTTATTTCACGTGTTTCCTTCACAGCTGACTTTTCTCAGTTTCCACTAAACTAATATTTTATTTATTTCTCACTATCTTTTTGTTAGTTTACTTGGTTTGATCACTTCTAGTGTATTGACTCTAATGTTTATCCAACGTCTGTAAAGAATATTGGGTTTATCAAAAGTGCTGTGTAAAAAAATAAAGTTTCATTTGATTCATGTATATTTTGTGTATCTATGGAACCCCACGCTGATGAAAAAAAAAAAAATGTATCTCATAATTATGACTTAGCTATATAACATCATTGAGCAATACTTTAGAACGGGTTTTACAAATCTCGACATTTTAAAAGTTTTGGAAGAATCCCATAATGTCAAATTAAGTTTCCGCACTTTGGAAAGAAGACTACAAAAGAAATGCCTTTGGCGGAGAAAAAACAAGACAGATGATGCAGAAGTGGCCGCTTTCATTGAACAACAACTACAAGGATCTGGTAGACGGCATGGCTACAGGTGGATGCACCAGAAATGTTGGACTTATGGGATAGTCACAGACAGAGAAATAGTACGTCTTATGATGCACCGGATGGATCCAAATGGGGTTGACCTGCATGCACAAAATCGCTTGAGACGAGGCTTGTATCAGTCGTGGACCAAACTATGTATGGCACATTGATGGATATGACAAACTGAAGCCTTATGGAATATGTATTAATGGATGCATAGATGGCTTCTCGAGGGAAATGATCTGGTTAGAAGCATATAAAACTAACAGTGACCCTCACATTATTGCTGGCTATTTCATTGATGCTGCAAAGGATCTCCACAAAAGGTCAGAGTGGATCATGGCACAGAGAACACTCATGTTGCGGCGATGCAAAGATTTCTGCACAACAGGGAGGAAAATGGTTTCGAATGTGTTATCCTTGGTCCGAGTACTGGAAATCAGAGGATAGAACGATGGATGGACCATTTTGACCAGCTGAAAGCTGATGGCTATTTTGTTGACAGCTTTTTGGACAAATCACTGATTCAGTTTTGCTTCCTACAAACAATACAGGTAATAAAAATGTATTTATTGCTTTCAATGCACAAATATGAAATCTGTTATAAATAATTCAAAAACAAGAATTGTTTTCACATTACTATTTTCTTTTTTTTTTCTTCTTCTTTTTTCAATCATACAGATGGAGCTGGATGAAGTTGTCCATGCATGGAATGACCATCGTATACGATCTACAAATAATCCTTACAAATGGTAAACTGAGTAAGGTTCTTTGTGTATAAATAAAATGTAATGATGAAATGAAACTTGTGGCACTTTTGTGCTGCAAAGATTTATGGCACAAACAACTGACAGATTATAAGATTTAATAGAAGTTTAAAGGTAGGTCTTCTAAGGTCAACAAGAACTCTTGGAAATTCAAATAAAAATTGCTTCAATATTTTTGTGTTCTGTCACACTAATTTTGAATATGTTAAAGTATAAATGTCACTGGCTTACAAAAAAAAAAATCCTATTTTTATGTTTGTGCTTCATACTTGGATACATTATGATAGAAGAAGCAACACAACATGCAAAAAACATGATAGATCATAAATCATTGATACTATTTTTGTTTGAGAAGCCTTGTTGACTTTTGACAACCTACCCTTAAAAAAAGGAACCGTTTTGCTGCACAAACCAGCCTTCACCTAACCCGGTGGCAGTTCTCTCCTCTCCCTCCTCTAACAACTATGCTGTTTTCCTCCAAGATTAAAAAAACTTCTTTTTGCATTTTTGTATTGAGGTGAAGACATATTGGAGTCATTCCTGTCAAGGAGAAACCATCCTAGCGGTTTTCTAGCCTCCCAGCAGCATACTTAGCCGTGAGCATCAATAACCTGTTAAATCCGAAGAATGTTTGAGGGTCACCCAGATCAAATCTTATCCCAAAAATCTGAAAGTATAACAAGAAAATGTGGACCCCCTCCTCCCCAAAACCTCATTTGATGTTGATGGACAATTTGTTACTTTGAATAGCCACCTTAATTCTTTTTGCCCTTTTGGATTTCCGCAACTGTGATGATGCCAACTTTAAATGATATCCATGACCCATACATTAGACTCCAAAACTTTGTTCATTTCAGCACATAAATGTGGATAGCTGTCATAATAGACTGACAGCTCAAGGACACAGCTACATGTGTGAGCCACATGTCTTCTGAGAAACCCTTCAATCTTGGTGAAGTCAATAAGAATGATCTTACCAAGGAAAACGTCTGAACCTGTGCAGAATCTTAGAAACAAGGACAGATGCTGCAAATCTGCATTCCTGACATATGTGCTAAGATACTTTTGAATGTCCTTTTGATGGACATAAATTTCCTGAGGAAAGACAATGGACTTAGCTAGGTCCTGAAAGCTCTTCCCATTGATACTGAGTATTTTTGCCCATTGTTCAATAACATAGGCAGGCTCTTGGACAAGTGCTTTGTGTGCAAGTTCCTGGAGGATTTCATTTACATTGGTGGCTGTGGGCATTCGTCTGCAACTGTAGTTATCAAGAATCTCTATCAATTCTTCTTGGCCAACACTGCTGAAGTCTGATTGCCAAGACTGAAACACAGAACGCTCAGATTCAGGCATGTACTTAAGGAAATTCTCCACCACATCACTTTTAACCTGTCCAAAGCCAGCTTGCTCTGGTATGACAGGTGCGATCTTCACAAGAAGATATTTCTCTCTGGTCCATCCAAAAGCGATCATTCGGCCTACACTCTCCCACTGCTGCTGTCCATAATCATGTCTGAGAAAAGGCACTTTATAAGCATTTCCTGTAGTACACTGGTCATAAAATTATTTCCAGAATTCAGAAAGACAGTCTAACAACTCCTCCGTCATCATTTCCCATCTCAGGTTTTCCATTGGGCAGGACAAGTTGGATTTTGAAGTCACTGTCTAGAAGTCCATCATCACAGAAATGTGCTACAAGCTCAGGAAGTACCCGTCCTCGGTGAACAACCAGTATCTTCTTTACTGCCTCAGCAGATGATGTGGTTTGTGAGGACATTGGCAGAGTATCATCCAAAATCAATGGCTCAGTGTCAGAAAACTCTCCTAGAAAGACAATTTTACTGCTATCCAAAAGCTCTGTGGAATTAAGTGAAAAGTTAATATTGTCATGATTTGTGATGCTTCCAACAAATATCAAGTCAGGAGTTACTGTTTCGGATATTGTAGAGTGACTGGTTGTTGCCACATTTAAAGCAGAAGAGGAAGGCTGACTCAGAAAAAAGTCTTGATCTTGAAAAAATGGTGAAGACAAAACTTCATCTTGACTGTTTATCCTTCTTTTTACATGTGGTTAGATAAAACCTAATAATAGGGAGTTTTGAATCATTATACAATTGCCCAACTGTGATTTTGTCATCAACTGCCACTTCTTGATAATCTTTGAGATCTACCTCATAATCTGCTAGGGCCCCTTCGCTATTTCTTCCATTAGGAATTAACAGAGAAGCTGCCATTTGGATTATCTCACTTTTTTTTAGCATCCTTTGATACATCAACCCTCTTTGTTCCGCCACCCCTTTTTGCTCTCACTTGTTTTAAAGCCTGTTTCTCTTCATCATAAGCCATCCAGCCTATTTCTATTTTTCTCTTTGACTTCAGAGCGTTCTTCTTCACAGTTGTTTCAGACTTCTCTTCTTGTGGCCATCTTCATCAGCAGTTCTTCTTTTACCCAGTTTTGATTTCAGGCCCTCAAACAGTTTTTATTTGTCACTGTTTGGGGTGCCATTTTCCCTTCTTTTACAATATCCTAACATGAAAATAACTCTTTAACTCTTCGTCTGTCATCAGCTGGATCACGTTGGTATCAATCTAAATGAGAACAGTGAAACACAATTACTTTAAAACAAAGGTGGCAACACAATCACATGTTTGAGTTCGATTAGATAATATGGACTCAAATATTTTGCAATTAGATAACATGCTTAAAAAAAAGCTTAAAAACTGCTGTTTTTGAAATATTTTGATTTTTTTCAGTGAAGTACCTTCTCTTTTAACATGGTCTCGATAGTTTCCTCAGGAATCTTCCTTTTTTCTCAGGAAATCACCCAGGTCATCCATTCTCTGATCATACACTGAAAGGAAAGATGCACAAGACCATTATCAGACATTTCCGATATAATGTAAACAAAGTAATGCAACAAATTATAATTTTACCTAAAATACTAATCATCTGGTCACTTACAATGCCATTCAGCACTTTCTTTTTTGTCAAGGTTAAACTTTAAGTCAAGTTAGGTCAAGTTGATTTGTGTAGCACATTTCAGCAGAAAGGCAGTCCAAAGTGCTTTACATCATAAAATCATCGATCAAGTATTCAACAAAATCAACGAGAAAATATCAATCCATCAAAATCATACGGATAATCTAGCAAATATAGTTAAAAAATATTGATCAATGTTCCACTTCCTACTAATCAAAGGCAGCTCTAAACAGGTGGGTTTTCAGCCTTGATTTAAAGGAACTGTTCTGCAGTTTTCTGGGAGTTTGTTCCAGATTAGAGGAGCATAGAAGCTGAAAGCTGCTTCTCCATATTTGGTTCTGGTTCTGGTGATGCAGAATAGATCAGAACCAGAAGATTTGAGTGGTCTGGAAGGTTGCTATGACAACAGGTCCTTAAGCCGTTCAGTGATTTCTAAACTAACAGAAGTATTTTAACATTTATTCTCTGAGCTCCAGAGAGCCAGCGGACGGACTTTAGAACTGGGCCAATGGACTCTATCTTCCTGGTCTTAGTGGGAACGCCAGCAGCACCGTTCTGGATCAGCTGCAGCTGTCTAGTTGACTCTTTAGGCAGACCTGTGAAGACACTGTTGCAGTAATCAATGCGACTGAAGATAAAAGCATGGATGAGTTTCTCTAGATATTGTTGAGACATTAGTCCTTTAAACCTGGAAATGATCTTCAGGTGATAGAAGGACAACTTTTAAAGTTTTTCAACATTTCAAATAAAGTATTTCACTAAAATATTTAGCAACTTTTACTTTTGTTTACTAATGAAAAAACCAATGTCTGAAGTCATAAAGCTGTGAATTTACAAGAACTATTAATTCAGTGTGTGGGTAAGGAAGCAAGATCCAACATTTGAACTTGAGGGGGTATTAGTAAGCTACAGAGAAAGCATGTTACAAAATGAAACAATAAATGTTAAGAAACCGTTTTAAATGTACATATAAGATACAAAGATATTGCTTGGTAATTACAAAGAGCTATACAGTTCCATATTCACCTTGTGTTTAACAGCAGACCAGGAAAGACACTGAAAATTAAGATTGGCTCCCCACCTTCTTCAGTCATTCTGAAACAACCCGCACAATACAAAAGTAAGCACATACTTGTCGGAGTTCTGGGAGTTTTTTCTGTTCACCTGTTTTACCTGCTACGAACCCCATCTAACCTCTAGATGACACCAGATGCACGGTAGGAGCTGAGTCCACAGGTGTTCTCCATCAGCCTCATCAGGAGAGGAGCTTAAGAACCCAACGCTGCCAACACTCCGGCGCCTGAATGTTAACCTGCAGCAATAACTCTAGCTGGCCAAGACAAGTCGCCTTGTGATTATTTTCTGAGTACTTTCTTGTTTCTCCAGCAAACAAAACTATTTCTTAGTAAACTTGTTAAACGTTTCCTGTTTCCTGAGTGTATTTCTGCATGTGGGTCAAAGCAGCTGGAAAAGTGATGGCAATATTGTTTAGGTTTTTATTTTAGCAAGCTGATGAAATCAAGGCAATAGATTTGTAGAAAGAAGCATTTCCTTGATTGGGTTACAAACAGTTGCTAAAACTATTGTGGATTTGGTAAAAAAAAATTAAATGCGGAAAAAAGAGGCACTCCAGCTACAAAGTCATTATGAATTTTAAAAAAAATTGACAACTTGAAGTTTTTAATTACATCCAGAACAATTACTTTGCATTTAAGTCTGTTCATCTTCGTTAGACCGACATTTTGTACATATTCTTTAATCTATGGAAAGTACAAATCCAGATTTCTTCCTATACATGAAATAAAACGTCAGGACATATTTTAGTTTAAAATAAAAAATACACACACCTAAAGGTATTGTTTTGTAGTCGCAAATAGCATAAGAAGCCAGTAAAGAGTGATTTGGGGGCAGGAGGCACGAACTACATACCAGTTTTACACCACGACTTTAGGGTAAACTGAATGTGTGTCAATATGTCCAATTGATTACTTTATACTATGCTAGTTTATGTTGCAGATCCAGTTTCAGTTAACAAATCCACGTTTCTTATCGTTGTACACAGCTATGCTTAGTTAGTGTTTTATGTTTGCAAGCGACTGACTGAAAGCCAAACCGATGGATCAGGTGGAACCATCCTTTTGAGTTGTACCAACTCAAAAAGAAGTTCAAACTAACCAGAGTTTTACAAAAAACAAAATTATAATTTAAAATTAAATATTTTCAGGCACACTTCAAGCATAATAAAAATAGTATAATTTAATGTACTGTTATGTTTTGGGATCTAATAGGCTAATTCATTTTGGTTTGCATTGGTTTGTTCCACATGCTAAAAATAGATTACCTAATATAATGAAACGATATTTAACACTGTAAGAATTTATTATGTGAAAAAAGTATGATTACAGTAGCCTACCTCATGTTTAGTATGCAAGCTCCACACCAGTTCTTTAGACACAAACGTCTCAGTCTCCCGAAGTGCTGGGTCCAGTCATAATTATGACTTAGCTTTCTTATTATGAGACAGCTAAGTCATAATTATGAGACAAGTTGTTTTTTTTTTTTCATCAGAGTGGCGGAAATGGGCTTCCTTAGTGTGTATATTTTATTAATTATACTAAAGGCCACCAACGGACATTAGTTAAAATTGGAGGATAATTTGGCAGAAAACCAGAGGCTGTGTTATTAATGAGGATGACTGACTGGTTGACTATCAAATATTTGGAAACATAATGAGTCTAAAGAAACATGAATGGTATCATGGTGTTTTGTGTTTATTGCGGCTGGTTTAACTGGTGCACAACGTTTTAAACTAAACACAAAATTGCAAAGAGTTTTCTGTTTAATCTGTTATTTTATGTGGGCTTCCCAACATTTGGCGAAATGAACTCTTTTCCATTTAGTTTACTGTTTTCAATCCGATTTTCACAGATTTGGGCAGACACGAATCACTTAAAATCAGTGTAAAGTCAATTAAAAAAGTGCAATAATAGGCACAGTTGTAACATAAGGTTTATTAAGGAATAATCTTGATAATTAAAACGCAACAGCACCAGAACAGATAATTCAGCAGCTTCTTCTTTATATGAATCCATTGAACCTGCCCTGATAAACCATTTGTACTTTCTAACACTGTCATCTCCTCCTCCAACTTAGAGAAAAAATACTCCGAATAAAAGAGTGTAGTTTAGGCATGACTTACATTATTATGAGAAATGTGCCACATTTCTAATGGGCTTGAAAGAAGAACACTGGCTAATGTTTAATTTTTTGGACAGTCTTTTATGGAAATGTGTTTTTACAGTCCATACAGGGTATTTATCTTGTATTCAGAAGTTAGAAAAGCACCAAGGGGATCTTCTGAAGTCAGAGATCCGACTGGAAACCCACATGGCCTCCCTACAGAACATGGTAAATTTGGATTTTATGTTGTTCCTAAATCCAGCTGCAGACTTCAAAAGTAAATGGCACTGGTGTAACGTGGCTTTGTGTTTTCTTTTATACTCTGAGGTCGGATTTTCCGAGTTCCCAGTTGTAAAATCAACTCGAAAGCCCCCGAAGTGGGAATTCTGACTGGGAAACCTGCACCTGACTCGAGTTCAATATTTAATATGGCCGCCTTGCATCTGAGACACACAGTCCTGTAAAATATCTATCTGTGGTTTGAATGCATTAAATGGGAGTAAAAACGTTGCTGTTGCCTTGATTTGCTTAAGGTAGTCAGCAACAAAACATCCCAACTAATGCAGTCTAGTCCCTGGGACGACATTCCCAAATCCGATCTTGACCTCTAAGACAAATTAAAGCACTAATATCCTCCACTGTGCTTCACTATGACATTATTATCTGTTTATTATCTGAGTTTTATCTGTTAAAATATCTGTGCCTTTATGTAGCTACATTAACCTTGTAAATATCTGATGCCAAAGGTTCCACTAAAGGCAGCCCAGGTACCACCAGTGGTACTTGGACCACAATTTAAGAACCATGGGTCCAAACGTTCCCAGGGTTTCTTTCTTCAGTTCGTGCCTTCAAGTCCTCACCGAGGGCCGTTCTTCCTGACAGACAAAACCCAGGGTAATACAACCCTTTGTCGTCTCCATCGCGGTGCATTGTGGGTCTTTACGTAAAGCCAACATGGCAGCCGCCTGCTCCAGATCCCTCTGTAAGGTCGGACGGGCTTTTCTGGAGACTCCAGCCACGGCTCGGTCCGGTACCGCCTCATTCTTGCTGGGGAATGCGGCGACTCATAGCTCAAGAAGGGGGTTCAGCTCCGGCGGGCCTGGGTTCCGGTCCAGACTGGTGTCCTCAGTGCGGGCAGGGGGAGGCAGGGTTCTGGGCTGCGCCTTTCTGTTCGGAGGAGGTCTGGGTCTGTACCAAACCCTAAAGCTCTCCCTGCAGCAACACCTGGCTCAGGAGGACAGTAAGGTGAGTCCGGATCGGGTTCTGGAGTCGGTTCTGGATCACCTGACTGACATGAGTCTGCATGCGGGGTCACCTGAGGTCGAGCTTAGCTGCATCTTTCAGTGTTTATGTTCGGATCGCTGACATGTTCCGAAGGGTACACAGTAGAACTGTAGCTGTCCTGGTCCAATCATCAGTTCTTTAGAATCTACCAAGCAGCCAAACTTTGCTATAATCTTTTAAAGTGGACTTCACCAGATTCTCCACTGTTCTTTCGAAAGATCTTTCGAAGTTTTTCTTTGGACTTTGGTTGCTTTCTCACTAGTTTCTACATAATTCCAGCGCCTTTTAACTCCGACTGAACCCAAGAGATGATTCCTCACATAAGAACTCATTTTAAATTGGATCTTTGATCACTTTGTTCATCAACAGCATGTCAGAAACACAATTAGTTCCCGTTTATCTGGATAAAACTATAAAAACCCCAAAGATAACCAGAACTCGACTCACTTGGAGTATATACAGGGGTTGGACAATGAAACTGAAACATCTGGTTTTAGACCACAATAATTTATTAGTATGGTGTAGGGCCTCCTTTTGTGGCCAATACAGCATCAATTCATCTTGGGAATGACATATACAAGTCCTGCACAGTGGTCAGAGGGATTTTAAGCCATTCTTCTTGCAGGATAGTGGCCAGGTCACTACGTGATACTGGTGGAGGAAAACGTTTCCTGACTCCCTCCTCCAAAACACCCCAAAGTGGCTCAATAATATTTAGATCTGTGCAGGCCATGGGAGATGTTCAACTTCACTTTCATGTTCATCAAACCAATCTTTCACCAGTCTTGCTGTGTGTATTGGTGCATTGTCATCCTGATACACGGCACCGCCTTCAGGATACAATGTTTGAACCATTGGATGCACATGGTCCTCAAGAATGGTTCGGTAGTCCTTGGCAGTGACACGCCCATCTAGCACAAGTATTGGGCCAAGGGAATGCCATGATATGACAGCCCAAACCATCACTGATCCACCCCCATGCTTCACTCTGGGCATGTAACAGTCTGGGTGGTACGCTTCTTTGGGGCTTCTCCACACCGTAACTCTCCCGGATGTGGGGAAAACAGTAAAGGTGGACTCATCAGAGAACAATACATGTTTCACATTGTCCACAGCCCAAGATTTGCGCTCCTTGCGCCATTTAAACCGACGTTTGGCATTGGCATGATTGACCAAAGGTTTGGCTATAGCAGCCCGGCCGTGTATATTGACCCTGTTGAGCTCCCGACGGACAGTTCTGGTGGAAACAGGAGAGTTGAGGAGCACATTTAATTCTGCTGTGATCTGGGCAGCCATGTCCCTTTCAGACAGCTTCCTCTTGCGTCCACAGTTAATCCTGTTGGATGTGGTTCGTCCTTCTTGGTGGTATGCTGACATTACCCTGGATACCGTGGCTCTTGATACATCACAAAGACTTGCTGTCTTAGTCACAGATGCGCCAGCAAGACGTGCACCAACAATTTGTCCTCTTTTGAACTCTGGTATGTCATCCATAATGTTGTGTGCATTTCAATATTTTGAGCAAAACTGTGCTCTTACCCTGCTAATTGAACCTTCACACTCTGCTCTTACTAGTGCAATGTGCAATCAATGAAGACTGGCTACCAGGCTGGTCCAGTTTAGCCATGAAACCTCCCACACTAAAATGACAGGTGTTTCAGTTTCATTGTCCAACCCATGTATACAATGCATTACGTCATTAGAAGATGGAGGAAAATTGGGGGACACGGTGCAGCCCCTTCCATCTGGGAAGGTTCTGGGTTTGAATCCCAGCCGAGGTCTTTTTGTGTGCATGTGTTGGTTCTGTCTGGGTACTCTGGCTCCCTCCTGTCCTGTGTGTCTCCGTGTGGCCCTGTCCTGGGGTTGCCCACCGTCCACGGCCTTGTAAGGGTTAAACGGGCAAAGAAAATGGATGGATGGTCAAGTGGAGGACAGAAGAGTGTCGGACCAAACGGATATGTAGAGCAGACAAACAGTACCTGATGGTCGTGTCTCTGAGAAACAGGAAAAAACATATATAGCTAAGATTTGACACAGAACCTGACTGTCTAACTTAAATCTGTTCAGGGTCACGGGGACAGGTCACCAGTCCACCACAGGGCCGACACATTTTGGTAGGATTTTGGATTGTAGGAACTGGAAAGAAACCAAGGATCCAGATAAAACTGATACATGCAACTACAACTCCATGCAGAAAAATCCTGGCTGGGATTTCAACCCGTGACCGTCCTGCTGTTTCATTTTCTAAAATGATCGTATGCAATGTTGAGCTTTCCAGAAAGTGAACAAAAAGACATTTTATCAGATAAAAAAATTAAAATGCCACACTAACTCCGTCCAGACAGAAAAACTGGTTAATTTTGAAGCCTTAGAATGATCCCAAAGATGCTGGCAGTCCAGTCAAATTCAACCTGAACAGAAAAACTGAAAACCCGACCAGTTCTAGAACCAGTCCCAGAACCAATCATAGATGAGTCACACCAGAGCTTCAACCTTAGCATCACTGAAACAGGAAATGGGAGAAAAGTGTGATGGAAATTCTTGCAGTAAGCGTTCCACAGTGTGTGACCTTTAGGTTACCTCGCTCCTCTGAACATCTGTGTTAGAGGAGGAAGCTGTAAAAGCCATTATCAGAAGTTTAATGGTTAAAACCCACAGTTAGGATGATGTGTTGGGAAGGACAGATGGGTTCCCAGATAACTTCGTCACCTCTGAACCCGAGAAGGGTCTGGGGTCATAAAACACAGACTCTTTTGAAGTTGAGATAACACTGTCATGTTCTGGTATAAATACTGTGTGTAAATGTTGATCAGGGTTCTGCTTCAACTGACTAACCTCAGTGTCAGGGTCTTCAAACGCTGAATGCCTTTGAATAAAACTTATAAAGACAAAGTCTGGATTTTCTCTTGTTGTGAGTCAACTTCTACCCACTTTGATAAGAAAATTCCACAACAAAAGGAAGCTTAGATTACTCTTCCTTTTATTTTCAGTCATGAAGGAAAACAATAAAACAGTTTGTGATATGATGGCTAGAAACCTTGAAGCCTGTTAGACGTTCATGTCTTCCTTTATTTTTGCACAAATGAAAGTAGCCTGCTGCACATTTTCCTTCTGTCTAGCGTTGCAGAACACGACAAGAGGACTGGAGGCTAGTGCAGATGTTGAAAGGTTTCTGTGACAGGAACAGGAGCAGCTTTACCTCTCGTTAACTTGCTGCAGGTTTCAGGAGGCAGTCCAAAGATGACTCTGTACCAGTACAAGACCTGCCCATTCTGCAGCAAAGTGCGAGCGTTTCTGGACTTCTACGGTCTGCCGTACGAGATTGTGGAGGTGAACCCAGTGATGAGGCAGGAGATCAAGTGGTCTTCATACAGGAAGGTGCCCATCCTGATGGTGGATGCCGAGCTGGTGAGAAATGAAATGACGAATATTGTTCCAGTTTGGCTAAAAGAGACACGCTGACCTCTGACATAAACTGACCTAAAAGTTGGAGCTGCACAATATCCTTAAAATATTGAACTGTGATGCTATTCCTGAAAAATTGACGACATTGAACAACATCAGTTTCATCATCTCAGCCACTAAAACCTTGCATCATGTGGGGCTGCTAGGCGAGTTGGTGTCATTTGCAGTAATGCACTCATAGAGATTGTGATTATGAGTCTATATATTGTGCAACTAAAATTATTATGTACATTCCAAACAGATTACTGTATAAAGATGTCGTCTTCTTTCTGCAGCAACTCAATGACTCCTCTGTCATCATCAGCTCCCTCAGGACTTTAATGATCAGCAAGTAAGTTCAAATAATTAAAAAACATAAAACTCCCTGTCATTATTATATAACAAATATTCAAGAATCATTTCTGTTTTTACATTTTTAAAGAAATTAAATAACGAATGTTGCAATAGTATTTATTTACCTATATTTCTTAAACTTTTTATTCCAAACAAGCCATAAAACAGGAAAACAGTCCTGAGAAAATGTCATTTATTAGATATATATTTTAGTACATTTTATTTTCTGTATAGATCATTATTTATTAAAAGATTTAATAACAAGTAAGTGTAAGTAAAGGTAGAAGTCAAATAAATACTTTTCACTCTGCTTTCACTGTGTAATTGTTTTATTATTTTAATATTGGCTGTTTTGTTTATTTCTAAGTCCTAATAATTTTATTACCGGGTTATTATTGTGTCATATATTCTGCTCGCAGCTCTTTGGACCTGTTGGTGTTTAAAGTTCTCTATAGATGAAAGGGTTCTTTCTATCTGAGAAAAACCATCGACGAGATTAAAATAAGTAACAAAGTCTTGTTGAAACAAGCCCTCCAACACAAACTTTCTGTGATCCAGGGAGAAAAGCTTGTCCGACATAATCCGCTGCTACCCGGAGATGAAGGCTGTGAACGACCGTGGGAAGGAGGTGACGGAGTACAACAACAAGTACTGGCTCATGCTGAGCGAGGCCCAGAACGCTGACGTCTATCCTGCAAAGGGGATGCAGAAGTAAGTCCAACCCTGAGAACCTCAGGGGCGCCTTTCTTCCTGTCGGGTCGTGTTCATGTTATTGTTGCGGTGTTTAAGCAGAAATTATTGTTTTATATGTGTGATGAGTTGACGTATTTATTGTAAAGCAACTTAAAGAAAACACCAAAATAAACATATTTTTATGGTCAGAGGTATAACAGGGATTCTACGCAGTCTTAAAGTCTGGGAATTTTCCTTAACATTTATCCAGGTCTGGATAAGTTTGGAAAAATGTTTGATTTTCAAGCCTTTTTCCTCGTCTTCCATTTTCCAAAGAACAGCAGTTTATTAATGATGAATAAATTCAGTGGTTTCTGTTTAAATGACATGCTTTGGTTTTAACATGTTACCCATCGGTATTTACGTTTCTGACTTATTAACTGAACATATGCACATTAAAAATCAGAAAAAGGCCATTTCACAACATTTTGGACTTTAGACGGGTCCAACTGGACCTGTGGTTCTTAAAACAGCTCTGGTTGGAGTGTAAACAAAGCACTAAAACAGCTGCTCTTTGCAATTTTACAAATAAAACGTCACAGTTGGAAATTTGACAAACCGTGTTTAAAAGAACCTGCATTCATTGCATAGTCCAACCCGGTAGCCCTGTTGCCTTGTAGGAAAAAGGTCCTGGGTTTGAATCCCAGCCTGGGGTCTTTCTGGATGTAGTTTGCATGTTCCCTCCGTGCATGGGTGGATACTCTCCTGGTACTCCAGCTTTCTCCCACAGTGAAACAGACCAACTAATCAGCCTTGGGCGTGGTTGAGCTTGGTTGTCTGTCCTGTATGTCTCTGTAATGGAATGGCATCCTGTCCAGGAAGTACTCCGCCTCTCGCCCGATGACCACTGAAGATATGCACCTCCCTCCCTGCGACCCCGCACGGAAAAGCGGATATAGACAATGGATGGATGGAACATTTGGTCTAAGTTAGTCCAGATACCAAAAAGCTGCAGAATGGTCCAATAAGAAGTTCTAAGGATCTGAAGCCAGTTTCAGTGTGTTGTTTTGTGACTCGATGAACCTGCAGATAAGAGTTCAAGGTTAATATGCTGCAGACAAATGTCCAGGATGTTATAAATGCCGAAGCTTAGAGCCGTGTCCCAGGCAAAAACTAGAGCTATAACACGTTATGGTGGCAAATCGTTAGAAACTTCATGTTTTAAGCTTTCACATTAGAACATGATGCATATTATTGATGCTTGGATGGTGCTGAGATTAGCATGCATAGACTGAGAAGGAACCTAAAACACGGGGCGGAACGGGAGGAAGAACGAGTCTGACCCGGTTATGAGGTCACAGAGAGTACTTTAAGACATGTTCTGAAACATCTGGACTCATACCTGGTTGAGCAACGACAAAAGCCGTTTGGGCGTATGAATAAATGTAGAGATTGATCCCGCTCATGTACACTGTAAATAATATATCGGAAGAACATGGCAAGATTTGTGGTTTTACATGATGAACATGTATATTATATGATGTAATAAAGTATCGCACAATCAAGTTTTCATGTTCTAACGTAATGTAACTCTGTATTAAAAGTCTGAAAATGTAAGAGTTTTAAAATGAAGCCTGGTATGATTGGTCATTAGCAGCTTCCAATGACTGGTCTGTTTATATTTATGTGTTAAACAAGTTGAATATTATAATGAAGAAATGAAGCAGTTCTTAAAGTCGGTATTAAATTCAAATCTACAAGGAATTAGAATCCTACATTTCTAAGTGTCCCACATTTTGACCTATTAGGTACATCTGTTCAACTGCTTGTTATCACAAATAGCAAATTAGCCAATCACATGGCAGCAATTAGACGTGGTGAAGAAGACTTCCTGAAGTCCAAAAGGATCAGAATGAGGAAGAAATGGTGATTTAAGAAACATGGCCTGAGCGTTTCCTGCCCTGTAGCAGCGGTTCAGCTGGTGGTGGTTCTGGAATGGTTTGGAGGATATTTTCCTGGCCCACTTTGGACCCGAGTATCATTTAACCCCCTCAGTATTGTTGCTGACCAAGTCCGTCCCTTCATGGCGTCAGTGTCCCCATCTTCTGATGGCTCCTTCCAGCAGGATAATGCACCACATCACAATGCTCTGATCATCTCAAACATCTGGAATCCAGTGGCCTCCAGAACCTCCAGATCCTAATCCAGTAGAGCAGCTTTGGGATGTGGTGGAACAGGAGATCCACATGGAGGCGCAGCTGGTCAATCTGCAACAACTCTGTGCTGCAATCATCTAAACGTGTACCAATATCTCCGAGGAATGTTTCAGACACCTTGTTAGGTCTTCACTATAGAGAATTAAGGCACAGATAAAACGAGTCGTTTCTTGGTCTTTCCAAATCGTTTTCATGTCATTCTGATGGTAGAGATGCGTTGATGAAAATCACGTTGACATTTTTTGTGTTTTCAGAGAAGAGATGAAGTGGCGACAGTGGGTTGATGATTGGCTCGTGCACCTCATATCTCCAAACGTTTACCGAACCACCGGCGAAGCCTTGGCCTCCTTCGACTACATTGTACGTGAGGGAAAGTTTGGTACTGTGGAAGGTTTCTTTGCCAAATATGTTGGTGCTGCTGCTATGTTCATCATCTCAAAAAGACTGAAAAATCGGTACGTTTCTGTTAGTCTTCTGCTGTTCTTTTTGTTTGTTCCTGAAGGTTTTTAGATGATGACGATGATTATTTTTCAGACACAATCTGCAAGACGACGTCAGGCAGGATCTCTATAAGGCCGTCAATGACTGGGTGGCAGCTATTGGCAAGAATAGGAAGTTCATGGGTGGAGACCAGCCTAACCTGGCAGACCTGGTGAGGAGACGCTCTGCTGGTTTCACCACCAGTTTGTTGTTGCTTTTAAGAACTTGTTGCCGAACCGCAGCTTACGAAGAACTAACTGGATAAACTGTTCTCGTCACTGTTGTCCTCCTCCACCTGCAGGCGGTGTTTGGAGTCCTCCAAGTGATGGAAGGACTTCAGGCTTTTGACGACATGATGGAGAACACCAAAGTCAAACACTGGTACAGACACATGGAGAGGGCAACGCTCAACCACGAGGGTCGATCTTAGGAGCTTCCAAACACTGAAGCTCCAAGTGGACAATAACTCGCATCAGGAAACAAAATGGCCTCCGGTGTTTGTAGGAATCTCGGAGGCCTCCAGATGACTCTGCTTGCCGTCATCGACAGTTACCTGGACGACTTAAAAACTTACTTTGAGATTTAGATTTCACCATTTAGTGATGAAGCTGCTTCTGGGAAACCCTTAATTCTGTTTGCATATCTAGTGACATCTACTGGTGGAAAGTGAGAACTGCAGCCCAGACCTCAACGTTTCTGCAGAAAAAAAGTCTCACATAAAGTCTGGTTTAAAGATCTCAGTCCAGTTAGAGGACTGAAGAATATTTTTTACTTTTTGAGGTATTGTTTTCTCACTTTTAAAATAAAAATTCTATATGTTTTCAAAATGAAGTAATTTTAACTTTTCCAAACAAGGAGGTGGACCTTAAAAATGGTTGTATCCTTGAAAAGGTAACAGCATCATAGTTCAAGTTAAGGGTGAGGAGCAACGGGTCCCAGCTCTGTAGAAAGTCACGCAGCCTTTTCATGTAAGAAGGAAAAAATGATCACGAAGGTAAAATTATTTTTGAATAATTCACAGAATTGTTTTCAATAACTGTTGCAAATGTTTGGTTTTTTTTTTGTCACGCGCAGCTTCAACAGTTCTTGATCTAAAATGTTAAAACTACATGTGTGTGCAAGTTAGGGTTTGTTTTTAGGTTTAAATTTATTCTGAGGTTTTACAGAAAGTTTTCTCTGCTGCTTCTTCAGGAAGAAACTAAACAGTTCATTATCTAGTTTCTGTGCAGGAACCAGAAAATGAGGTTCTCTGCATTTATACAGTACAAAAGAGCATCTGGCTGCAGTGTACCCAATATCTGTCTGCTGCAGATTAATTGTAACAACTCTGTGTATATATGAAAAGCTGAAATAAAATAAAACAAACTTGACTTTTGTGGCTTATTTTAATAACTTGTGTTGCAATTACCAGAAAGTTTCCATCAGAAGTTGCAGATGCCTCAGATTTACTGTCACCCCTAATGTATAAAAACTTTCAATAAATGCATTTTTGTTATCCCAGAAAAACCCAAACTATCCATTTGATACATTTGGTGAGTGGGGAAACAAAATCCATGTCTGGCAGAATCAGCAGCAACATACAGCCTCGTTTATAGAGCACTTTATACACCCACAGGACCAAAGTGCTGTACACAGAATAAACGATACAATAATAAAATCAGTAGGACCTTAAAATAAATAAAATAGCTCTGTATTAAAATAAAACAGTCATACAAGCCATCAGAATTAAGTAAAATGGAAATTAATAAAATATAGTTGAATAATTAAAAGAACATTTAAAAGTCAACATCTCAGATGGTGTCAAAGGTCAGGGAGAAGAGATGAGTTTAAAGAAGGGATTTAAAAGCAGACTGGGAAGAGGCTTGTCTGAGGTTAATTTAGGAGCTGCTACATCAGAAGCACGGTCTCCTCCGAGCTTACGCTTCGACACACTGAGGAGCAGCTGACCTGCAGGAACAAGAAGGTGTGTCGGGATGTGGCAGCTTGGACAGGTAAGGAGGGGCTAGGCCAAAAGGGACAGTCAGTCAGCTTCTACCATAGTGGGTCACGGGGAAGCTGGTGCCTATCTCCAGCAGTTGACATGCAGGGTTCACCCTGGAGAGGTCGCCAGTCCATCGCAGGACACAACACAATGTAGGGCAATTTAGAGAGACCAATTAACCTAACAGGCATGTCTTTGGACTGTGGGAGGAAGCTGGAGTACCCAGTGGGAACCCATGCATGCACGGGGAGAACATGCAAACTCCATGCAGAAAGACCCCCAGCTGGGAATTGAACCCAGGACCTTCTTGCTGCAAGGCAACAGTGCTACCAACTGCACCACTGTGCAGCCCCAAAAAGAACAATAATTTTAAAATGAATCCTGCTGGCAGCCAGTGGAGAGAGGTAAAAATGGAGGACATGTGGTCAAACTTTTGTGTACCAGGTAAAAGACGCGCCGCAGCATTCTGTACCCTCTGAAGCTGAGAGGAGCAGCACCACCAGCGTTTGCTGTCCAACCCAATGTAATAACAGGAGGTTTTCTGAGGACTGAGGTCATGACAGAAGGCTGATTTTCTGTCTGATGAACTATTTCTGTGTTGATTTGGATATATTTTGGATCATTATCTGGCTAAAGCCCTCGGATTTCTAACGTAATATGTCCTGGCATTCATAAAGACTTCATGATGTGACTCCTACAAGGTTCTCAGGGCCTTTGGAAGAGAGAACAGGCCCACAGCATTACAGAACCTCCACTGTACTTAACAGTGGGTATGAGGTTGTGTTGCAGGAAACCCACCTGGAGTGTTTGTGTAACCTGAACAGCTCAGTCTCATCAGAGCAAAGCCCACAGTCCCAGTAGCTTTTAGCATATCTGTGTTTATAATGGTTGGATAGAAAGACATTTTTCTGGTTTCCCTCCTCAACATCTGGTTGACATATAGATATTATGTATGGAGATTTGGTCACCCCAAGATGTCACTTTTCCCTGCAGTTGTCCAACATTGAGTGTTGGAGATTTTTTTAACCTCTCTTTCTGTTTTCATCACTCTCTGTGTTGCTCTCCCAGCCTGGATTGTCATAATCCCCGTTGACTCTTTAATTGTTCCTCTGACTGTAGATATGGGCAACTTTAGGTGAGAAGCTATTTTCTTTTTGCCATTTGCTGACATATGAAGATCAGCACACATCTCAGTCACCTGACTAGTGTGTTCTTTTGTCTTTCCACTTTTGAAGAGTGGGTTAGCGAAATCATATTTAGAATAGATTACCAATAAAAAGTTCCAGGTCAGTCTAAACAAATGAAGTAATGTTTAAATTTCAAAAAAAACTTCAGTTGTTTCTTTTGGGAAATTTTAAGACAGTCAATAAGTTTGGAACATTTTGTTTTTATTTCCTTTAAGAAAGAAGTTGGGTGATCAATGATGCATGTCAGAAATATACAAATAAATAAACAAATTATGAATGGACTGGCTGACGGTGCCAATGTATGCAAAGGGTTCACTAAAATATTCCATCACATCGTTGCTACAGTTTGAAGTTCTTTTAATGAACAACCAGAGAACCTACCAGTTTAAGCTGAGTTTTCTCTGGCTGTAAGGAGCATAGAGCCCCTCCACCACACACTGAAGGAAGAGAATTATAACCATATTAAAAATATATTTCTAGATTTTGTGAGCAACATGAGTCCCGTGTGTTGCTTTTTATCTGATCCTATTCTGAATGAATGTATACTGGGATCAACGGGGTGGAATTCACAGTGTTCTGCTGAGTCGGGACCAGGTACATTAGTTTATCACGTTAAAGCAGGGGTGTCAGAATCCAGTACTCGATGGCCGGTGTCCTTAAACTTTCTGATCCAGACAGTCCTGCTAATGACCAATCATGTGATTCAGTTGGGCTGAAGCAGAGACACATCTGAAAGTAGGACGCCAGCCCTCCAAGGACTGCAGGTCTGTGCATTAAAGGATCAACTGACCATCTAGGAATGCCATTTCTGTGCTTTATGGGTACCCCGAAGTGGTCATATAATAATTAGCCCAATTATTTATAAAGTATGTCCAGTGATGTCAATAAAAGCATCCTGAATGGTGAGGTGAGTAAAACGTGTTCCACAAATTGCATGAAATACAATATTTTTGGGTCACCGCTGCAATACTTGTGTTTACACATGATTCTGCAGCAGTGGTGCAAAGAGCTGCAGCGGTCTACCTTAACGAGGAAGAATTTTTCAACCTCAAAAGTCAGTGGCAGCCTGGCTTAGATCCTGATCAAACTGTCAAATGCATATTAAGATGCTGAAACTTCCTGCAGCACTGAAACAAAAGCCAGATAGGACATATTCTCAGACAGGAGTATAAAAAACAACCCATCAAAAACACACATTTATGTGTGCTTATCCAGGCATAGTAGCAGGAGGCTGGAGCCCATCTCCAGCTCACTGGGTACACCCTGCACAGGTCAACATAGGAATATTCTTCACAGGGAAAACAACCATGAATGCATACTTTTACATCTAAGGACAATTTAGAGAAACCAATCAACAGTCCGAAAACATGCAAACACCATGTAGAAACACTGCAGGCCAGGATTTGAACCCAGGACCTTCTTGCTGCACAGCAGCAGCAGTGAGAACTGCGCCACTGTGAAGACCATTGCTCAGTTTGTGTGCCCAACATGAAAATAAAATGTTATATATTGTTAGAACTATGATGATCTAAACGTTATTTTAGCAACAGTAGGAGTAACGGCTGCATTTCTGTTTGAAATAGAAGCAAATAGATCATTTTGTTGGTTTTACCTTTTGGTGTAAACACTTTTAAAATTCTGCTATTTCTACCCAACATTATCATATACTATGAAAACCTCGTATGTTTTATCTCCCAATGGAAAATGTTTATATTTAAAGAGAAATTACAGAAGAAAAAAATGTATTTTCAGAAAGAAAGAAAAACCCCTGGCTCATTTTATTCTAAACAGTTTCTGTAGATTACATCGGTTTTTAGTCAAACACGACATTCATCCGCCACAAACAGCCAGAGTTCTGCTTCATTGTCACGATAAAATGATCTCTGTGATAACATCTCAGTTCCACACAGTGGACTCGTGGAAAAAATAAATACATTCAAATCTTACAACTCCTAATGTTTGAACTGAACTGTGACGAATGAACTGATTCATGAGCATTTTAACGGTAAAACCACTAATTAAAAGAATCTGATTCAGAGTTAAATCGGGACGCAGCACGTTGTTTTCGCACCTCTTTAATGAACAGCTCAGCTGAGCTTGTGATGCTGCTCATAAATAATCAGAAAGATCTAAATAATCCGTGCATTTCACACACGCCTGGACCAAGATGTCTTCAGGACGGCGGTTTTAGTGTTAAAGTGTCTGAATTCATCAGAACCCGAAAGTATCTTGGCTTGGAGCGATTCAGGAGAAAATAAAAATATATAAAAATTAAGGAGGTGATCCAGTCTGTAGGGCAACGAGCAGCATCTTCATTCATGATGGTTTAGGTTCATCCATGAGAAAAGTCCAGAAGATCTTCAAATCTTCCAGGAGAGATCGCCTCGCTAATGATGATGCATAAAACTCGAAGTGTGCGCTCCAGGTGACCTCCAGGGTCTCTCCAAGCATGAAAAGACAGAGCCGTTTCCCTCACAGAGGTTTCCTCAACATCATCTCTTTGGTTCGGTTCTTACAGACGTCAGAGAAGAACCTCGTCCATCAGGACCTCCAGAACGTGGAGCTCAGCTGGCCTTTGGGTGGACTGATCTGTCGACTCTGCAGCGATGTCTGAGTGGGAGAGAAAATGCTTCTTTTAACACAAAATGTTCAGTTAATGAAGACATTTTCTACACTTTATCAGTTTGTCCCAAACTTTAAGCTTATTAATCTATTTGCTCGTTAATTTTAGATCATTAATTAATGGAGACATCAGGTGGTATTTAGTCTGCTTGGTTTAACTGTCTCCTGACTTTAATTGGGCAGATTTAGAGCAGAGCGGCTTGTTTTATAGGATAGGATGGAAAGATATTTGTACTTCCAGATCTCCTTCTGTATCTCAGTGTAAATGTTGAGTCCTTCCTTTCTTCCTCCCATTAGAACTTGCTTCTTGACTCTACATGTTACTAATTATCACCATGTTCTTATAAACACAAAGTACAGAGGGTAACAAACCTCCAGGAACTGCTTCAGCCTGATGACGGAGCCCATCTGTCCACTGCTGGTCACCGCTTCGATTCTGCAGACAAACATTTTACACATCAGACATATTTTCTTTCACTTGCTGCCTTGAAGAGGTTTTAATCCAAGAAGCATCAGCTTGTACCTGGGGAAGTACTCGTCTTTCAGCAGCAGGATGAGCTTCCAGAACTGACCCTGATACTGTTTCATCAAGGCGTTGCCGCAAACCTGAAGGAAGACGCACAAAAGAACACAGCTGGTGCACATTTTCCCAAGTTCAAGTCCTAAACCTTTCCAAACTTAAAGTCTTAGCCCTCAGACCGTTTTAAAAAGACATGTTCACAGTAGTGGTCAGGCTTTACATAGGAAGGAAGGCAGGAAGGAAACAGATGGTAGTTTGGGTCAACAGGTGACATCCAGAACAACAGGAACCACATTCAACACCTGACATTTAGATGTACTTTGGACCCACCTCCAGGAAGTCAAAGAGCAGCGTCGCTGTGATGTCTGCCAGAGGCTCCATGTTGAGCATCTGGGCCAACCAGCGCCAGCCGTGGTTCAACCCATGAGAAACAGCCTGACGGACAACAGAGGAATGATCAGAACCAATCAGCTCCTCTCACACTAAAGAGCATGAACCTGGGTGGGAAGTAAACAGGAAGTGAGAGCATTTTTACCCCCTGCTTGGTGCCGTAGGGCCACCTCAACTGAATCACAGCAGCGTAAAGGCGGATCATGCCAGACATCCTCTTCAGAAAGCTGTCCTGACCTTCGACCCCAGAGTCATCCACACGGTAACCCAGAATCCTGTTGAAGTGGGGACGCCATTAAATCTGAATCCAAATCTTTTGAGCCAAAAGCATCTCTGAACCACTCACTTCTGATATTCCTCCACAGATGTGCCATCCTTCATCGGGGGGTAGTGTGGGACTGCGTACGGGCACTTCTTATGCAGGTGAGCGAGGATGAGGTCGCCCACCTGAGGGTGCAGCTCCCAGATGCCGGAGGCCACCACGGCGATGGGGAAGGCTGCTTCATGGTGGGACGCCACCTCTTCCTCGCCTTGTTTCTAGGCAGGAAAAAGACCAGGAGTCAGAACTTTGCTTGTTCTGTTAGGATCCCTGTTTGTTTGAACATGGAAGAGAAATTATCCGCCCACAGGTCCTTGGTCCCTGTTTTAGAGTTACTTTCCATATTTCTCCCACTAAATGTTTATAAAGCACTGCGATCTGCTCAAACACACAGAGGTAGAACTCTGCAGAATGTGATCCTGCGTCCGTGCTGCTTAGCTTCTGTTCCCTGTTATTCCACAGTATCTGCAGACAAACTCACCACAAACTTCTCTGCCAGCTTGCAGCCCACGAACTCCAGGCCTTGAGGATGCTGCGAGGCGGAGACGGACTTCCCTCCAGACACCACGGCCCGTCCTGACAGCAGCTTGTCGATCTTGTCGAAGATCTCTCTGAGCTGCGACCCGGAGTTGGTGGAGATCTGGCTGACGGGGATGGTGGCTGCTTTTTGCAGCTCCAGCTTCAGTTTCTTTGTCTAAGCCAAGAGGAGGTGAATTACATCCATGTATTTATTATTTGCTGCGATAATCTCCAAACTGAATTTGATGGCGGAGCACGTACGAACCCACCTGCGGGTCTTTTGGAGTACTGAGTTGTTCAAAGGACTGAGTGCACCGAGCAGCCGAGTCCTGCAGCTCCTTGTACCACTTCATGGTGCTCTCTTCAGCGCTGTTCTGCAGCCCTGTTGGATGGGATCTGGTTAATAACCTCTCACACCTGCAGTGCTAAACGTGCTGCATCAGCTGTTCCTGAAACGTTCCTACAGATTTCCATGCAGCTTGTTTGCCATCACTTCATCTATGATTCAAAGCACTGTCTTGAAATGATAAATAGAAGTTTCTGAGTTTAAATAAGCAGAACAAACTCTGATAGGACGGTGGCACCTTTTTTCTGTGCCTTCTCTTTGGCTGCCTGCTCTGCCTTCTTCTGCGCCTCCTGCTGCGCCTGCATAGCCTCCTGCTTTCTGCGCTCCTCTTCCTGCTCCTGCTCCTCCTTCTTCTTCTCCCGAACCCTGGCTGCCTCCTCCTCCATCTGCCGGATCGCCAACCTCATGTCGCAGAGCGCTCGCTCTGCCACGGTCATGTCCTCCAAGCTTGGAAACTCTCCCTAGACAAAGAGGCTCGGTTACTGAACAGAACTGCAGCGACACACATCACAGACACCACTGTGGCCCAACTGACCTCCGCCGTCTTTCTCACCACCTCCGACACCTGGGAGCACAGCTGGTTCCCGCGGGAGCTGTAGGAGGTGAGGCTGGCCGCCGGGAGGTCGCTGCCGGTCTGGCCAGACAGCTCCAGCAGCTGGTTGATCTGCAGGATCTCCTCCTGGATGCTGTTGAGGCTCCGCAGCCTCTCTCTGCCCTCCGCCTGCCTCTGCTTCTCCTGCTCCACCTCACGGAGTCGCTGCTGCTCCAGCTCCCTCAGACGCAGGTTCTGGATCTGACGAAGCAAAACCAATCCAGATTGAAGCTTTGTGACAGCCTCTCTGCTGTCATTTAGTTTATCAGATGATTTTACAGAAGGTGCAACTTGATATGAAGTACAGGTTGGCATAGCAGGCAGTCTGAGGAGGTATGATCTAACCAGGAACGTCTCCTTCAAGCAGTTAGGAAAACAATTTCTAAATCCACTGGAACAACACTCATTCATTCAGTCTGCCATGAAGATGGAGAATAAACAAGCTAACAGGTAAGTGGCAGATTTAGCTTCAACAGTAAGAGTTCAGGCTCAAGCTCAGCTTGGTGGGAACTGCAAAAAATTTTAAAATAAAAGCAGGTTGAGCAAATGTTACGAGTGCTCATGAAAATGTCAAATCACACATACTGAATGTAGGTTTAGCATTAGAGGTCACAGAGGTCAGTTTACGTCAGGAATCAGATCCTTTCTCCTCTTTCCACAGGGAACCAAAGCAGAAGTTAATTTCCATTCTTGCTTTAACACCATTATGATGTAAAGATATACAAGCATTAAGAAAAATAACTTTACTTCATTTTGTTTCAGCATAAGCAAGTTAGAACGAACAGTGATCTGAAGCTGGACCATGCTCCAACATGTGACCCGAGCACATTTACACCAGGCTTCCAGAACGCCCTCCTACAGTACAGCGAGCCTCATAACGCCGACTGATGGCGGGTTTAAACCCCTTCTCAAGCCAACCTCCACCAATACACATGTTCTCGTGATGAAGGAGCAGGCTGGGGGTAGTTTCCCAACAAAGTCTGGGTTTTCAAGCCGTTCCGGACGATCTCAGCATGAATTTCCGATAAAAGCAAAAAAAAAAAAAAAAAAAAATGATAAATCAACTGAAGATGCACAGAAATGAACACATGCAAGCGTAGCACAGCACTAAATGCAAGTTAAGACCCAGCGAGGTAAATCTGGATGCAGTTAAGACTTTAGAAGCCTAAAAAATGAAGATTATTGAGTTTAAGACATTCAGGATCCTGCAGAACCTCTGTTGGTAAAAGATAAACCGCCAGTGAACCACAGGCAGCACCTTCAAAATATTGATACTGGTGATGCACCAGTCAATCTACCAGTGATTGCAAGCAGTCTATTTTTCATTGATCGGATCTGACAAGTCAAATACTGTACAACCCGATTTTTTTCCTGTTCATTAAATGCATCAAAACTGAAAACTCCCATTTTTTCTGTAGGCAAATGCATCAATCACCAGCATGTTCTTTGATGCACTTTACATTGAGTTTAATATAAAAAGACGTTGCTTTTAGACATAAATGGGAATAATCTTTCCTTCATTTTCCATTGGATTAAAAACTGCTACCTTTATTAACACCTACTGGACATTTCTTCTCTTTCATGGTCAAAGTTTATTGTACCAATTTGCTGAATTAAAACTAAATGTACTAAAAAGAGTTTGTGTTTCATTCCTTAGAAAGAAAAAAATCTAGATAAAAGCCTGATCGGTGCACCTCGGACCAGCACCAAACCCGCTGGACCTAGAACCAGCCGAAAAGATTCGCCAAGAAATAATGAAGAACATTTAAGGACAATCTAATGCCGACAGACTTAAAGATCTGCACATGTAGACGCTGTTTTTGTCTACCACAAAAGTAACTGTTAAGTTCTGTAAGAGAATATTATGAAAGTGCAGAAGAACCTGCAGGGAGAAGTTTGGTTCTTATCAACATGTTGACCAGATGTTCAGCAGCCTGTTTTCTGTCGGATCATCGTACCTTTATCCGGTGCCGCTGCTCTTCCTTCAGCTTCTCGTGTCGCCCCATGATCTCTTTGGTTCTGCAGTCGAGGAACCAGACAGTTTGGGCTCAAACACACAGAAACATTTAAACAATCAGTACTGTCCTGCGTGTAGTCCAGTTCTCACTCTCTGTCCATCATGTCCCTTATACTCTGGAACTCCTGCCTCTGCTTCAGCTCCCTCAGCTCCTCGAAGCGCTTCAGGTGCTCCAACTTGTCGCTCGCCACCGACTCCACCAGCTTCTCCTGCTTGGCCTGCCGCTCTCGGAGCGCCATCTGAGCCCGCAAGGTTTTCAACACAATTCACACAAGAAAAAGATGAAAATCCAGACCTGAGTCACAGAAGCTCTGAAATTTAAACTCGGTTTCATCTCTTTAGCATCACTTGAGATGTGTACTTCTAACATGCAGTACTGTGCAAAAGATCTAAACCACCTATCATTAGTTGACATTTTCCTTCCGAAACAACCAGGTTTTTTGATACCTTTTTACAGGGTGTTAATGAGTAGTTCTGCAGCCTTTCTGAAGGTCTTTTTTGAAAGGATTTGTTTCTTTATTATTAAGAGCAAAACGTACCAGAGTTAAGTTCCTTGTTTGTGCAGACTTGGCAATAAAGCTGATTCTGATTGATCAGGAACTGGAAATAAATGAAATAGATGCCAAATGTTTAAAGATAAACCTTCAGAAAAGCTTGACAGCTATTAATTAAAGCAACTTTGAAAGACTACAAGAAAATATGGCTGCCCAGAAGGAAGAAAATGGAGAAATGAGGGGGTCAGACCTAAAGAAAGCTAATAATAATAATATAATAATATAATTGAGCAGCTTTTTGTCTTTACAGACAAAAAGCTGCTCAATTATTCTTCCTTTACAAGTTAATATCGATGTTTTCCAGACCACCTGATTTTTTTCTGAGCGTGAATTTCAGCGTTAAAAGAACGTTAATAAACTCTAATAGGCCTAAAATAAAATCCTTTCTGAAACCACGTGTTTGATCTGACGACAGGTGCAGTAATCAGGAGTCTCTGAGTCGGACCTTGGCCTTCTCTCGCTGATCTTCCTCGAAGCGGATGATGTGGCCAGCCATCTCCATGGCTTTGGGTGACAGCAGGGAAATGGCAGGTGGGGGAGAAGGACTAGAGACTTCGCTGATGTCTGCCTCTGGACTTTCATCTCTCGTCTCATCACTGACCGCCTGAAGTACGTTAAGCTTCGGTAACAACCCCGAAATCTGTAACGAGGGAGAGACTCAGAGAGAGGTTCTCCAGCAACACGCTCCTCCTTTCAGCTTTGAGTTTGACAAACACTTTGCACTCAGAATGACTTACATCTTTCTGTTGATCTTTCAGAGATGGAGCTGACGAAAGTGTGGTGAGCTTGCCGTTGAGGTCTGCTGTGGATGCTGAGCAGGAAACGGAGGCTGGACTCTCCTCAGAGTCTGCAGAACTGGAGTCCAGGAAGGACGACTTGTGCAGGGACTTAGAGTCGATCTGCTCAAGTATGACCGCAGAATGAGAGGACAAGCTCAGGGTCTCTTTGCAACCAGCCAGAATATGCTGCAAGAACACAAACAGATGCTCAGAAACCCCCACCACTGTTTGTCAGCTTTAGGCTTTTAGGCCACTAAAAATATCCATCCGTGGTGAGCATCAACATCCAACAGGCCAAAGGTCCTTTGAGATTGCAGTACTACCTACCTGAATAAAGTGATAACTGTGATTCGATATACTGTGCAACTCTAATGTCCTCTTGCTGAAAGACTGTCTCGGGGTGCCCTCTCAATACAAGAAGACCATTTAGATGCAGAACTTAACCATCAGCACTAAATCAGAGGCTGTAGTGAGTCAATATGGCTGCCCACACTCTAAGAGTGTGAGATCTTCCACGACGTTACCATGAGCGCACATCACTGTCATGAGATTCATCACATGATGGAATACCACTCGGACAAGTTTATGCATCCCAGTTATGTCACCGCTTCAAATACAACCTTATCTGTCATCTGCAAACATCTGGGACAGTATTTCCACAGTCCAGCTGATTTCCAGTACTTGTGTCCAGTAGGCAGGTAAAGATAAGATTGAAGGTGACTTCATTCACTGTTTTGACTGACTGTCAGACGCCCGTTTTTAAATGAATTCATCAACAAATTTTTCAGTTAAATAATTAATCTAAAAGCAAATTTCCCTCCAAAAACCAGAAGGTATTCTATTCGAGTTTGTTTTAACAATCAGTTTTGGCATTTATCACATGGCAAATAGTAACAAAATAAAAAATAAAAAAAGATTAAAAAAAAAAAAAAAAATTATGCTCTGGCAAATATTCTTGTAGAGGCCTCATTATACTCAATTTAGCCAGTGAAAGTAATCATTTCATCCCATCTCCCAGATTATTGTGTATGCCTATGCACTGAAGAACTGTCACCATAGAAACAAGGGAAAAAAACTGTAGTTATGCATGGATTCATACATTTTCCACCACAAATGTCCATACTGTTCCAAAATCCGATTCCCAGACCTGTCAGGTAACTTAAAAAAACATATACAAAAGTTCACAAAGCATTAACTGCAGATATCACTATCATGCTCTGGCTTTAAATACAGAACCTACAAAAACAACCATGGATGGATGGAAAAATGGATGAATAGAAAACAAATATCCTTCATTGTCCTACAGGTGGGAAATTCAGGTGTAGCAGCAGCACAGCGAAAGGCAAATGGTGCATGGAGACAAACATAAAGGTCAAAAAATATGAAAAAAAACAAAACATAAGAATAAGAGACTGCAGAGTAAGTGAACATTTAGAACAGAAGAATACTGCAGTTAATAAAAATGGCAGACTCGGATTAAAAGAAATATGCAACTCGGTAGGGTAAATATAAAATTACAAAATCTGCAGGTAATGCATGGATAGCAGACTTGGACAACGGGATGTGGAGACGTCAGAAAATACAATAACATCCAGAACTGAATATGTTATAAATCCCTTTCTTTCGTGTAGAAACTCGTGTAACTTAATGGAAAATTAAGTATTTGTCTCCTGTGTTTCAACAGGTACATTAAGAAATGTGAACAAAGAAATAATATATTCGTATAATTACAGAATGTATGGTCTAACAGTATGTTTTAGCTTTGTCTCTTAAAGTCAAAAATACCTTTAAATGCCTTTCCTGTCATAAAAAAGAAATAACACTGCCCTCTGTTGAAGAAATAATAAACTGAAAGAAGTACTTCAATATTACTCCGTTTCTGGGATTTAACACCTTAATCTGAAAAATGTTCTAGGTTTTAAACGTCTGAGGTCCAACTGACTGAATAAATGAGCACCTGAATTCATAAACCCTCCCGTTTTTAAAAGTAAACCAGCAACCCAGTTAATGTTAGCGGGTCAAGCTAGCTGATGCTAACCGGAGATGGCTCACCTCTCCTCTCTCAGACCAGTACGGGTCGAAGGTCACCTGTCCCTTTGGTGAATTTTTTAAGCCCTCTAAAGTTTTCCATCGTAGATTTTCTGAAGGCATCGCGAAACAAACAAAAATCAAACCTACGGTCTGTAGCTAATGATAACAGGCGCCAAACAGGCTCGCATAAACCACAGTCCGACTGGAAACAAACACCCACTGCCTGCTAGGTTCCGGTCGGATCCTTATTATAACCTTCTCGTTCAGATTGTTTGTTTTTCTTCTTTTTTAAATTGCTCAGAATTTTCGGTAAAACACAGTGAACAGTTTATTTTTATTTTCCAACTCTCAACAGCCCTGTTACAACAAAATACAAATGGATAATGTTATATCGCGTTTTATTACACCCATATCTTTTCATATTCATTTTATACACTTTGCGAAAAAGTTTTTAAATCCATCCAATTATCAACCTGACCACTTCACACATACTTTATTTTCAAATTCCATTTGATTACTGCCCTCAACCACAAATTTAAACAATTTCAATTAATTTATTTGAAATGGTGCCAAAGGTTTCTCCCACCTGGGCTGTGAATTTCTGCAGCTCTTCCAGAGTTACCATAGCCCATTTGGCTGCTTCTGATTAATCCCCAGCCTGTCAGTTTAGATGGCCGTCCATGTCTTGGTAGGTCTGCAGTTAGTCCATCCTTTCTCCATGTCAGATGATGGATGGAACAAAGCTCTGTGAGATGTCCAACGCTTGCGATATCATTTTAGAACAAAACCCTGCTTCAGACTTTTCCACAACTTCCTCCCTGACCCATCTGCTGTGTTCCTTGGTCTTTATGATGCTGGTTGTTCTCTAATGTTCTTCAAACCTCTGAGGCCAGAAACAGAACAGCTGAATTTATAATGAACGCCAATTACATTTAAGATTCTGTGTACTAATTAAGTGACTTCTGAAAGCAGTTAATTGCAGATTTTTAGGGGTATCCGAGTAAATGGGAGTGGATACAAACCTATGCCACACCTTTCAGATGTTTATTTGTAAAAATTTTATAAGCCATGCGTCGATTTCCTCTTTTACTTAATATTCCGCTAAAATGGACGCATAGAAAAAGGGCTTTAAATTCAGAAAATAGAACATAAAAACATGTAAAAAAAATCAGTTGATTGGATTAAAGAAGATGGGGTATAATGCAAAGAGCAATATTACATGATTACCCCATTGTTTAAACTATCATTTATTATTAAACAATACAGAATTTACACCATATACTTCAAGGAAGGTTTCTACAACAAATAAAAATGACTACATCTGCCCCTAAAAGGCCAGTCATCTGCTAACAAACTAACTGGAGAGATAATAAAGATCAGACGTATTTAAATGAAACGTAGACAGACAACTTGTAAACCGATTTTAATTGTTGCCAGAAGAATTTGTAGAATCTGTAAATATTTATTGAGCAGATTTATTTCTGAAATGTAAATTTAGATAAAAGTTTTCACTTCTACACACATGAAACATTTTAGACATGAAATCAGCATCGAGACTTTTCTAAGAGGATGACAAATAATGATCAGACCATCTCTTTATGAAAAGGTTTGAGCAATTCCATAATAAGTGTAAATTCATCTGTTCTGTGGTGCTTTAGGAATGTACCAGCGCTGCTCAGCTTGCCAGCAGAGAGTCACCGAAGACATTTCCATACGAGGTTTTCAGAAACTGAACGTAGTTCTGCAAACTGCGGTTTGTAGAATCCGACTGGTCCAGTCTCTCCTTCATGTTCTGAAGCTGAGTCTGAAAGCGGCGCTCCATCTAGAGACAGAAAACACATTTTAATCCTGTTGAAGGCTGAAGTCAGAGCCAGGTTTATGCAGAACGTACGTCCTCCTTGCTTCGCTGTAACTGACTCAGCTCTGATTTGGCTCGGCTCAGCTGGTTCTGCAGCTCCAACGCTCTGGACTGGGATGCTTTCTCTTTGCCCAGAACCCTCTGCATGCTGGCGTCCACCTGCAGGCAGAGATGCCATTTTGTTAATGGAACATCTGTTAGACAGGATTAGCAACTATATTTCTAATTATATCCATCAAACTAAACAAAAAACTCAAACCAGAAGAGAGACGTCGAAACAGCATAAAATAAATGAACCAAAAAGAAATGAGAGGAGCAGCAAGAATAGATGAAAGGATTTTTATCTTACTTAATAAACATTTGTATTATAAGAATAATTTTTTCCTGGTGGTGCCAAACGCTGTTGAGCTGGACATCACGTTGTAATTGAAAGTAAATGACAACTAAACCAAAGCGTGATTTCAACCGGGGAAAAAAAAGAAGAAGAGAAAGTTGTTTTCTGTTCCTGACCTGCCTCTGAGCATCGTCCAGAGTTTGCTGCAGCTGTCTGGACACGACGCTGCACTCGTGAGTCTTCTCCTCCAGCTGCTGCTGAAGGCTGCAGATGCTTCCTTCCTTTAGGCTGAGAGTCTGGGACATCTCTCTGTTTTCTGCATCCATATCCTCCAGCTTCCTACAATGAAAACAGCAAACAGGGAGACATAATTACTCACATTTAGAGTCAGAGTCTCTCCTGACTGCATCTAAAACATGAAATAAGTTGATCTATAAACTGATTAACTCTTCTGTTAAGGGCAAACGGATGTATTAGTTTATTATTTTGTTCTTCTACCACCAAAACTGACTCAGTAAATGCAAGTGGAGTTGGATTAAAACCTGCAGGTTGAAACGATGAGAACATAAATGTTCCCTTTTTTATTCAACTCCAAACAAAAGCGTTCCAAGCCTCTTGGTGTAAGGAGATAAACCCGGTCAGGTGAATGGGAGAGCTCTAGAGATGTAGTCACAGATGCACCAAACCTGACTCCTGCTGCAGGACTAATAGTATTTCTTGTGATGAGCATGCAGTACCAAAGTTGATGAATACCTCTCTAAGTTGGTCATTTTCTCCTTCAGGACGTTGTTTTCCTCCTGCAGCAGCAGATTCCTCTGCTGAAATGTTTCCAGCTGAGCACCTTGCTGCTCGACCTGCAGACAAACACAAATAAACTAATTCCGACACTAATTATTAACTGTTTTTTGAGCTGCTAAGATTATCCAGCACCATCCCTTCATGCAGTATACAGGTCCTTCTCAAAATATTAGCATATTGTGATAAAGTTCATTATTTTCCATAATGTGATGATGAAAATTTAACATTCATATATTTTAGATTCATTGCACACTAACTGAAATATTTCAGGTCTTTTATTGTCTTAATACGGATGATTTTGGCATACAGCTCATGAAAACCCAAAATTCCTATCTCACAAAATTAGCATATCATTAAAAGGGTCTCTAAACGAGCTATGAACCTAATCATCTGAATCAACGAGTTAACTCTAAACACCTGCAAAAGATTCCTGAGGCCTTTAAAACTCCCAGCCTGGTTCATCACTCAAAACCCCAATCATGGGTAAGACTGCCGACCTGACTGCTGTCCAGAAGGCCACTATTGACACCCTCAAACAAGAGGGTAAGACACAGAAAGACATTTCTGAACGAATAGGCTGTTCCCAGAGTGCTGTATCAAGGCACCTCAGTGGGAAGTCTGTGGGAAGGAAAAAGTGTGGCAGAAAACGCTGCACAACGAGAAGAGGTGACCGGACCCGGAGGAAGATTGTGGAGAAGGACCGATTCCAGACCTTGGGGGACCTGCGGAACCAGTGGACTGAGTCTGGAGTAGAAACATCCAGAGCCACCGTGTACAGGCGTGTGCAGGAAATGGGCTACAGGTGCCGCATTCCCCAGGTCAAGCCACTTTTGAACCAGAAACAGCGGCAGAAGCGCCTGACCTGGGCTACAGAGAAGCAGCACTGGACTGTTGCTCAGTGGTCCAAAGTACTTTTTTCGGATGAAAGCAAATTCTGCATGTCATTCGGAAATCAAGGTGCCAGAGTCTGGAGGAAGACTGGGGAGAAGGAAATGCCAGAAGTCCAGTGTCAAGTACCCACAGTCAGTGATGGTCTGGGGTGCCGTGTCAGCTGCTGGTGTTGGTCCACTGTGTTTTATCAAGGGCAGGGTCAATGCAGCTAGCTATCAGGAGATTTTGGAGCACTTCATGCTTCCATCTGCTGAAAAGCTTTATGGAGATGAAGATTTCATTTTTCAGCACGACCTGGCACCTGCTCACAGTGCCAAAACCACTGGTAAATGGTTTACTGACCATGGTATCACTGTGCTCAATTGGCCTGACAACTCTCCTGACCTGAACCCCATAGAGAATCTGTGGGATATTGTGAAGAGAACGTTGAGAGACTCAAGACCCAACACTCTGGATGAGCTAAAGGCCGCTATCGAAGCATCCTGGGCCTCCATAAGACCTCAGCAGTGCCACAGGCTGATTGCCTCCATGCCACGCCGCATTGAAGCAGTCATTTCTGCAAAAGGATTCCCGACCAAGTATTGAGTGCATAACTGTACATGATTATTTGAAGGTTGACGTTTTTTGTATTAAAAACACTTTTCTTTTATTGGTCGGATGAAATATGCTAATTTTGTAAGATAGGAATTTTGGGTTTTCATGAGCTGTATGCCAAAATCATCCGTATTAAGACAACAAAAGACCTGAAATATTTCAGTTAGTGTGCAATGAATCTAAAATATATGACTGTTAAATTTTCATCATGACATTATGGAAAATAATGAACTTTATCACAATATGCTAATATTTTGAGAAGGACCTGTATGTGAAAGAGGTCCAATGAGACCTCTAAATGTACTGATCCATGGTTTAATCCTCATCTGGGGGAACTCAATGTACAGCCACATGGAAATGAGTCAGCTAACCATCTAGCTAATCTAACAGACTGGTTGAAAAAGAAAAAAAATCAGGATGTTGCAATGGCCTAGTTAAAGTCCAGACCAGAACATTTCAATCTGAGGAAATGCTCTGGTGGGACCTTCAGAAATCCGTGCAGAATAATCTAAAGCAACGTTGGAACGAAGAGTGGACCAAGATGTCACCACCTGTGCCAGATTGCTGAGAGGTTCTGCTGGTGAAGATGGTTTTAGAAGCTGCTGGTTCATAAGGTGTGTGCACACATGGGATATATAGTTCCTGGAGAGAGTTCTGGATCTGCTCTTGGGTCTCCTCCTAGAGGAAACTACCTCAAAAAACCTGAAGGGAAGGTGCTCTGATCAGACACCCTCAGCTGACTCCATTGGATGAGGAGGAGCAGTAGATCATCTTCAAGCTCTCCTGGATGGCAGAACTCCTCCCCTCGTCTCTAAGGCTGAGCCCAATCATCCAAAGGAGGAAACTCATTTCAGGTGCTGGTATTTCAGTCACGATCCTTATGTCATGATCATAGGTGACAGTTGCAACTTCAGTTTGTCCTGGAGGTGTTCAGAAGTAGGACAGTGTAGCTCATAGCTGCAAAGAACTGCCTGGACTGCAGCAAGTGTTAGCTCGTTGTTTTAGGGACATGCATTCAGACACTCTATGCCTGTTATATATTTGGTGACACTTGTTGTTTTATCAGTGTTCAGAGTTTAAGAAGGTAATCGGGTGGTGGAGATATTAAGAAACAACAACTAAGCCCTAATCAGAAGGATTCAGAAACACCACAGAGCGACACGAAGAGCTTTCAATGAGTTCTAAGTGAAGCCCAGGATTAGGAACAGAACTGCAGCACGTCAGAAGCTCCTGCTGGCAGAAGGACATTATGAGGCTGAAAAAGGTTTGTCTGAGTCTCTAAAAGCTAAATAAAGTGACCTGGAATACAATAGAACCTGTAACCAGGTAGATCAGGTGATGTTTGTCACACACCTTGTGTCTGACGTCAGACAGGGCAGCATGATGCTCCATGTTTCTCCTCTCTTGGACATCAGCCTCCTCCTGGGCATCTCGGAGCTGCTGCTCGGTCCTCCTCAGTTTCTCCGGCATCGCCTCGAGCTCCTGGATCCGGGCCAGCAGCTCCCGTCTCACCTGCTCCTTCTCCTTCTCCTTCTCCAGGTTCACCCTCAGCTCCCGCGCCTCCTTCTGTGTGATCTCCAGCTTCAGACAGTACTCCTCTGACTCCAGGCGAGCTTGCTGGACCTGCACAGGAAAACCCCAGGAATACAGAATGTTTTCACATGAGGTTCTGAGGATGTTCTGTGCAGATTTGGTTTAGTAAAGCGAGGGTGACTCTACCTTCTTCTTGTATTTCTCCACCAGGATTTCAGACTTTTTAATGGATGATTTCAGCTGTCGAGCCTCAGAATGAAGTCCTCTGAACTTCTCCTCGGATGATGTCAGCTCCCTCTGATCATTATATACAAGCAGAATAAATTAATAAACGGTCTATTTATCGAACTTTACTCTTTGCTGCGTGAAGCTACCCGGAGTGTTTGGTTTTCCAGCTTCGTGGAGGCGCTCTCGGCGCTGAGTTGGTGAAGCTGGTTCCTGAGCTCCTCCCTCTCCGCCCGACTCTTCTCCTCCGTGGAGCGAAGCCGAGAGTTCAGCTCGGTGATCTTTCTGAGACGGAAACAGTTGCATTCGGGCATATTTTTACCAAGAAGGCAAAACGGCTGTTTTATGGCATCTCTTTTCTGGCTGTGCTCCTGTTACCCAAACACTTCATAAATGAACAAAGAATTTAACATAACGTAGGGGCTGACAAATCTACATAAAGACAGTGACTGGTGGGGCTGAGATAGCTTTAAAAATGTCAACAGCGATGAAGACAAATAACCGGTTCTTCCTATGAATCCCAGTTCACACGTTAGAGCACTGGTCAGCACAGAGACACTCTCTCTAAAAACTAAACTCCTACATGATCAAGATGCCAAATGTGTTTTCAGAAAGCAGTTTTTTTACATGTTGCCAGGTGAGGTGATGTTTGTGGGTGTCTTCATGAACCCAACGGTTCCATCAGCCCACCGTGACCTCAGAACCTCCCAGTTGTTGGACACAATATGACCCCATCCGCATGGAAACCCACACTGTGACCCGGTTCTCTGAGGGGTCCCTGTCATCTGCTGAGCTTCACTCACTGCTCACCCTCTTCATTACACCACCACTAAATTCCCCTGGTTCTAGATGTTCCAGCTCCTTATAAATGAAATCATTCACATCTCCATCACTGGTCTGCATGTTCATCAAATTAATAACTGATATACTGGAACACAAATAGATCTTATTAAAAAAACATCAATCAATGGGAGCTTCTTTAGGAAGAGGCTGTAGACGTTTGGTTTTTTCTTCGCTCACAGTTTGAGGAGAGAGATTTCTTCCTCCAGCTGCCGTTTACCAGCTGCTTCCTTTGAGTGGCGGAGACACCAGTCACTGGACGTGGACAAAGCCTGGGACAGCTGGGTCTCCTTTAAGACAAAACATTGTGTGTTTAAAGCTTCTACATCTCTGATCTGCGTATTCAATGAAATTATTACTGAAGCAGCCACACCAGAACTGCAGTAGAAGTTTTAGATAATAAAATATAAAAAATATAAAACTGCAAAGGTTGCAAAACAATGTCAGAGGACTGAGCAAATATTTAAACAGGTCTTTTAGATTCAAATAATCACTTAATCCTTTGAAAACTCCATATTTCTGTGCTGATTTTAGCTCTGCTGAAGACGTTCAGACATCGCGTTAAAGACCCGTCTCTGACCTTCTCCTGAAGTTTCTCTGCCAGCTGCCTTGATGACTCCTCGGCTCGTTGGGCGCGCTGCGTGATCAGGGCGTGTGACTCCTGCTCTTCTTCCCGCTCCTCCTCCTCCTCCTTCTTCTGCTGCCTCAGAGTCTGCAGCTCGCCCTGCAGGACCTGGAGCTCCTCCCGCTGCTGGTCCTGGCTCTGTTGCATCCTCTACCTCACAAACAATAAGCAATAAGTAGTGATAATGGTTTACGTTCCTCTGTAGCACTATAAAATGCAGCATGTTTGCTATTCTAACGCAGTGAAAGTCATTGTATTACTGGTTACGTTACTCCGGCCAAAATGAAAAATCTTTTATTGGAAAAACTAAGTACACCCCTGCTGCTTCAATACAATTTAAAGGGGAGAGTTAGAGCCAGGTACTGTTCAGCATCTGTTTGACCCATCTCTATAAAAACCAGGACTCTTAGCAGCTTCCTGCTTTGGAGGATCAGTAAAGACCTCAGAGAACCACATGGATGGTTCCCATCAACATGAGAAGGGTTTAAATTGGTTTAAAACTGCTGCTGATTGTCCCAGGAGTGGATATCCCAGCAAACCCATCCAAAGGTCAGAGCATGCAATGCTCAGAGAAATGACAAGAGCTTCACCTCAGACTCTACAGGGCCTCAGTTAGCAGGTTGAAATTCAAAGTTCATGACAGGACAGTTAGAAAAAGACTAATCATGTATGGCTTGTTTGGAAAGAATGAAGGAGATGCATTCTTCTAAAAACAATATGGCAACAAGGCTTAGATTTGTAGCGCAGCATCTGAAAGAAGCACAAAACTTCTGCAACAATGTTCTTTAGTCTCAGATGAGAACATAGTAGAGATGTTTAGAGAAGACCAAACCCAGCATATCAAGCTGTCAAGCACGGTGGAGGAGGGCTGGTGATTGGGGCTTGTTTAGCAGCCACAGGACCTCAGAACCTTTCGGTCATTGAGTCCACCATGAACTGCTGTGTATACCAATGTATCTGAGAGTCATCTGTCTGAGAGCTGAAGGTCAGTCCAAACTGGGTCATCAACAGGACAATGATCCAAAACAGAGCAGCTAATCTAGCTGCTACGTTCTAGCTAATCTAACAGACTGGTTGAAAAGAAAAAAAAATCAGGATGTTGAGATGGCCTAGTTAAAGTCCAGACCAGAACATTTCAACCTGACAAAATGCTCTGGTGGGACCTTCAGAAATCCGTGCAGAATAAACTAAAGCAACGTTGGAACGAAGAGTGGACCAAGATGTCACCACCTGTGCCAGATTGCTGAGAGGTTCTGCTGGTGAAGATGGTTTTAGAAGCTGCTGGTTCATAAGGTGTGTGCAGCTTTTATCTCTATACAGCCTGGTACTTTCTTTCATTTTTTACCCGAACTAAAATCCTTTATTAAAAGAGAAAACGGTCGACTGTCTTGTGCAAAGATAACGGCATCACAACCCTGGTTAATGTTGAAGTTAATTGTGGAAAACGATGGTTTTTCTACCCTTGTCTCGACTTTGCCAGACGTATAAAACCAACAGATCTGAATTCCTCAGATCTAAAGTGTGTTGTTGTAAAATATGTGTTCCCAGACCTGGATCTGAGAGGCCAGCTGGACCTTCTCCACCTCCGCTTGGTTCAGCTGAGACTCCAGACAGCTGCGGGTCGACTCCAGGATCCTTGAAAGCTCTTCAGTGGTCCTCACGTTGTCCTGCGTTGAAAGAGGCAGAGGCATGCTGCTGATTTCTGTTTGGATAGACCTACAGATACCTTTACTATATTATCAGGAACTACAAGTTCTGGAGGCGAACAGGTTAATCGGCAGGTTACAAACCTTTTCAAAGTCCAGGTGCTCAGCCAGCTTTGAAGCCTCTTTCTCCTTGTTTGAGAGTTCAGTGAAAAGTCTCTGTAAAACAAGGAGTAAATGGTGAAGGAGGTCAGACGATCCGAGGAGGTGATGTTAATCACTCACCATGCTTTCAGCTTCACTGTCAGCCAGCCTCTGCTTTAAGGCGTCTCTCTCTGTCGACCACACCAGCGACTCTCTCTGTGGACACCACAACAGCAACGTTTCTGCAACACTTAAGATTAAAAACCTGCAGGAGTTCTGAAAAACGAGTTACTTTAAAAAGGTTCAGAATAACTAAAGCAGGTTGAATTTTACTGTCAACCCAGGTTGATGTTGTGCATGTGAGTCCAGTGCTTCTCCTACGTTACCTACAGTCCACAGAAAGCTTCATACCTGTTACCTTCTAGCACAGGGTTTAGCAAAGCATTAAAACCCCTGTTAAATATGGACTGTAACTACCTAAACATACAATGACATTTCTACTGTAAAAAATGGCTAATGGAAGAAACAATAATGTTCAATTTAAGTATGAAACTCTGGAGTCTTATTCTGCAGACATTCACTTTGCTCGACCTCTTCTCTGCTTCTTGTACCTCGTAGGTGCTCCAGTCCCTGAGGAGATCTCGCAGGCTGTGATTTGTTCTATCAAACATTTCTATTTTCTCCAGCAGCAGGTCCTGCTGCCGTCCCAGCGAGGCTGCGTGAAGCTTCGACAGCCGCTTCTCCTGGAAAAGAAACACCTGATCGTTCACACTGAAAGGCCCGTTTAGGGCAGTGATTCACCTCAGCACCCCCATGCTGACAGGCATAATAAAACACTGGTACAGCAGCATATGACCTCTTCGGTCTGTTGAGTTATGTCACAAAAACAAACCAAAAGAAGAACAACAAATGTTCTTATTTAAATTATTTTTATTTTAAAAGCCTTGTAATCTTGGTGCCTCCTATATTGCAGATATTATGTTGCTTAAAACATACAGAAGAACTGCTAAAACCACCCTTTATCGTTGCCTTTATAATTAAAAACATTTATTTGGTTTTATAAGTAAAGCCTACCTTAGTAAGGTTGTCAGTGGTTTCCTTCAAAGCCGTCAGCTGATTGGCTACAGCTACACCGTCGATTTCTGCCTCTATGAGCGCCCTCAGGAGGACGTCTGTATCTCTTTGTCGATCGCGGGACTCTGATCTGTAAATAAAATGAACTGGTATGAGCGTGAGCTCAGAGTCAACGCTCTGAATGGACCGAGAGACAGAGGTGAGGTGTGAGGCAGGAACGACAGATGGGCTGAAGGAGGAGGAAGGAAGCTCCGAGTCCCTTCTTGGTAGCAGAGGTGATGGACTGGCAGGAGTCCTTATAGAACAAGATGTTTGCGGATGACACTGTGATCTGGAATGAGACTGGGCAGCAGGTGGAAGAGAGCCTAAGAAAGGAAGCATGAATGTCAGTGGAAGAAAGGCAGGATAGATAGAGGGAGACAGGTGGACCAGGGAAGCTGCAAAGGTTCTGAAGGGGATTTCCTTGGGTCAACCATCAAAAGTAACCCTGCAGAAGAGAGGAGAGGAAAAGACAGAACAGGCAGAGTGGAGTAAACGGAAACATGTCAGGACTGATTTGTGACAGAAGATGAAAGTGACACCTGCTATGATTCATGGTTTGAAGATGGTGGATCTAACAGAAAGACGGGTAGTAGAGCTGAACATGTTCAGATTTTCACTGCGAGTGACCAACGTAGACTGGATTACAACTGAATATGTCAGAGGAACAGAGTGGTTTGGAGACAAAGTACGATGAAGGCCGATTTGGACATGTGTAGAAGCATTTTACTGGGTTATCTGTAGCAGAGCCACACAAAGTAGTACGTAGGAGTGAGGTGAAAGGAACAGGACACACTGAAAAGGATACAGCCGAGTCGTGTATTTTATTTTTTGCGACACTAGTGGCCTTTATTTTTGTTACTTTTTGAAAGTAGGTAAACAGGAAGTGGAGTGGAGAGAGGGGACGACATGCAGCGGAGGTCTCCACCCAGGACAGCTGTCAAGGACTGAGGCCTCCATATATGGGTCACACTCTCTACCGCCACGCCTGAGTCCTTTATTTTTATTCAGCATTCTTTACTCTGATAGCCCTAAAAACATCCAGTCCAACCAACTGCCTTCAGAAGTCATATAATTAGTAAACAGAGTCCATTAGTGTAGAATTTAATGAGTATAAATCCAGCTGTTTGTGGCCTGAAAGGTTTGCTAGAGAACAAACAGCATCATGAAGACCAAGGAGGCAGCAGAGAGAAGGTCGTGGAGAAGTTCAAAGTAGCCTTAGGTTCTAAAACAATATCCAGAGCTTCATTTAATTCATTGTCTGAACATGGAAAGAGGATGGACCAACTGTAGACCTACAGAGATATGACCTTCCAGCTACACTAACAGGACGGGCAAGGAGGGGTTTATTTAGAGAAGGTACATAGTAACTCTGGAGGAGCTGCAGAGATCCATTGCTCTGGTGGAGGAACCTGCTAAAAGAACAACTATTAGTTGGGACTTTACCAATCTGGACAATTGATGCTTAGTATGGAGCTGCAAGTAAGATAGGGGGCCACAGAGGAGGTTAATGGATGTAATGAAGGAAGGTATGCAGAGGGTCTGTGTGACAGAGGAGTATGTTAGAAGCAGGGTGAGATGGATGCAGGCAGAAAAGTGTTGCCTGACCTAGCTGCTAGTTGTTTTTAGACAACTGTAATATTTCCTCAGAGCAGAAAGCCGATGATGCACGGAAAAAGGATTCCTGAGGAACCAAAAGACAAATGTGGGAGAAATAAAAGGACCTGGGAGAACTCCTAGACTCTTCTTCTTTACTCTTTCCTGATTTCATTATCAACCCAAAACCTTTATTGCTGAAGGACCTCTCCCTTTCAAAGGTAAATACCTTTAAATACCAGAGCAGCTGTGCGCCACAGCTGATTGGATGGGACAGATTCTAACGCATAAAGACTCGTAATCATTAAAAAATATTTTAGGAGGTTCTTACATCTTTGAACAGCACGGGCTGCCATGTTCCCTCAGCAGGGCACTGATGTTTTTAGAAGCTCCATGCAGCTCTTCATCCTGCTCCTCTGCATCGCGCTGATTCCTGATCCCGCTGTCTGACTGAAGCTGCATTCTGCTTGTCTGATCAAATGACAAAAATAGCAAACATGTTCAAAGAGGAACTTCCACAAACATCACAAAACTGAAACAAACACAGATGTTCAAACTCCTGCTGTCAAAGTAGATCTGAAGTCCTTAATGTATTCAGTAAGGCCTAATTTAAATGTTGACACCTTCTTTACACATCTGTTTTATTTATTTGCATGTACGACGCTGGAAACATTTATCGACAAACCTAGTCTTCATCACTTCCTGCAAGAATAATGTCACTCTAGGACTGTGATATCAGGAAAACATATAAATGAAACACCATTTCTGGATTTTCCAATGCAGATATTAATTGTATTTAACCCACATTTCCCTGACTCTCTTCCTTCATCACCATGTTGGACCTCTCTTTCTTTCAGCCACTAAAATGATACACCGCAGTGAACATCGAGGGCAGTGAAAGTGTATCTAACAGGCAAAACATCTCTGACATGCAGAATTTGCATGCAAGGCACATAAAATACAATATCCTACCAAGCAGGAAGGTCTTGTCTTTCTGGTACAAAGCAGGGGTACCAATATACTAAAAATAAAAATGAGTTTTTTTTCCACAATTATTGTGAAATTGTACTGCCCCATTAATAGATTCATTTATTTTAAGGCTTTTTACACACCTTTACCAGGTGTGCTAATAAACGTGACCAGCTTACATACAAATACATAATGCTGTCCATCAGTTTAGGGACACAGGTGCCAATGTTTTAAGGGTTTTTGGAGTCCTTTTTAACCATGTTAAGAGCTCAGAAACTCTGTGGAAGGACATTCCCCTTTTCGTCTAGGTGTAACTCCAGCAACTAGACTGCAACCATGGAAATATCAGATGGACACTAAGAAACCTGGGACTTGTAGGAGTCCAAATCCCTTCTGCAAGAGATTCTTCCTGGTGGAATCCAAGGTGTCCGGATCTTTGGCCTGCTTCCATTTCCTCTCGCCAGAGCATCTTTTCCCTGAATCAAAAAATAAAAGATGTTTAGAAATTCATCTAATAATCTTTACATTTTTCCAATATGTTTCTTCTGACTTGAAGCATTATTAATGTTTTGGAGGGGCCTAGTCAGAGTCTCGACGGAGAACATGTGGAGGTGGCAAAAGATCAGGGTGATGGAAAGGAGGCCTTCCAAGGCTTGAAACTCATCACCAAAGATAAAGCTTTTAAATACCTGTTGAATAATGCAAGAAGCTGGTCATGCCAATAGAGATTTTCTCATTGATTATTGAGGACATACAGAATTTTTATCATGCCATATTTGAATAATGTAAATGAAAACATAACATTATTTTTCCTAAATTGATCTTCCTTTTCCATTGTTTTATTATCTTTTGGGATATGCCTGTCTTATTTCCTACCAGATAAAAACGTCGCAGTTGAATAGAAATCATTTGAAATCTACTGTAATTCTGCAAGGGTATGAATGAACTAGTGAGGATGTCCGTAGCTGCATCGTTTAAAATACTATTACTGTATAATGCTGAAAACCGATTGTTCCATGATAACCTACATTCAGGTAGAAGAGAATTCAGACAAGAGGTAAAAACTCAGACATTTTGCTAAAGATTTTGTCTTCTCTGAATTAATTTACAAATAAAACTTTAAAGCTTCATTTTCAGAAGGCCGTATAGTCGAAACCTGTGGTGTTTTGCTGGGACTCCTCCTCATGTGAACATGGACAGGTGTGCTCTCCGCTACATGGACGTGAATCGGTGGCGGAGCTGGTGGTGAACCTCTCGTTTTCATCCTTTAGAGGTTCCACCGCGAATGCCAAGAATAACTGTAACAGAAATCAAATTATACCAGACAAAGAAACTCTACAAAAGTTTCAGAAATTTTGATCGAGTCAGCTTCATGAGTCCAGAAAAAATCTCTACTTCAGTCTGAGGAGCAGAATGGTTGTTTAGACTTAACGAACGACTGTTCTGATTCGCTGATTTGCAAGATGTCGTTCTGTGATTGGTGCAGGGGTGTTTTAAGTAAGTGTTGCCCCGGGTAACCATTTCAAGGAGCAGGCATTGATGTTGCGTTCCTGAACCAATGAAGAAATGGAAAACCAACTGTTCATTGAACAAAACTTGTTCTACCAGTGAAAATACAGAAAGGAAAATCAAAAACTGATTATTATTTCAACACAAAGTTTTAATTTGGTGTCCATAAAAATGTTTTCAATAGAATTTTGCATTTTTAGTATTAGTACTTGAACGCAGTACAAAAGACCCGTTAAATTGGCACAGTGCGGTCTTATTGGCGGAAATCTAGCTTAACCTAAAGAATATGAGCTAAAAATTTCACAAATACATTTAATAAATGTTAATACGTAAACCAAATTTAAGTTACATAGTCGCGGCATCGTAATGTTTTAGCCCTCAGAAAAGGACTGTATTTCCTTTTTATCTAACGTTACTTCCGTTTGTTGGTTAATATGAACAGGAAGCTAATGCTAACTAGCTTAGCCTTAGCTGGCTTGGCTTCTGACTTATCCTACTGGATAACATGGGGAGCAAGCTAACTCCTCCTTACATGCTAATTTATTACTCACTGCCAGGTCCTTTGAAAGTTCTTAAATCCTAATATTTTTTGTTTATTAATGATCGGATCGGTGCCCCATGTAACATATCGAATGATAGATTATTTTACATATACGGTGAGATTTTATTTGTTCAACGCGTATCTCGGATAGAAATGCTGCTAGCGTTAAAAACTAACAAGTTTGTCGTTAGCCTTTGTTCCGAGTGTGGAACGGCAATGAGGAGGTCAACGAGCCTGCGGCTGCTCGGACTGCAGTGGGACAAGTTATTGTTCGACTGCATCTTTGTGCTCCTGTTATTTCAGCCCTCGGAGTCGTGTGCTGCCGAGCCACCGGAACACGGAACCAGCACCGACACGCTGATACTATGTAGGGCATGTGGACACGAAGTGGCGTTCGGCACCGACATCCACTTCGTTCCCAGCCGCATGGCACTGTCTAGCCGCAACGACACGTCAGTAGGTGGCCGAAGGATCCACGTCCAGCTCTTCGAGAACCCCCACGGACACCAGTTCGAGGTGATTACATTCAGAAGAGCGGACATTATTAAGCATTGGCCGGCTGACAGGCACTTCTCCTGGTACCCGGGGTTCTCTTGGACCGTAGCTACCTGTCCTAGGTGTAAAACCCATTTAGGTAGGTATAGTGACTAAAGCAAAGTTTGCGTTTTTGGATAAAATCCATAGCAGGAGTCTTCAGTTGAATTCTCAGAGAACCATTACATGCAATATATTATGAATAAAGTTATTTACAGTCTTAGTGTTGAACCATAAACATCAATACCAGCATTGGTCTCTTGTTCTTTGGACTTCCAATGAAAGTGAAATTCCAGTGATTGTTTTCAAAACCACAATTATTCCATGGTTCCAGCAATGCCAAATGTGAGGATTTGCATTCTTCTTGAATGAATGCATTAATATTACCTCAATGTTTTGCTCTATGGCAAATAAAGCATGCTAAAATATCTAGATCAGTTATTAATTTATGTTTCTACTGGTTTTATGACTTAGTACATGTAATACCTTTTGTTTCTCCCCAGGTTGGGCCTTCCAGCCAAGCAGTTGGCCAGACACAATCCCAAATAATAAATTTGAAGAGTCTGAAAACACCTTCTCGGCTTTAATCACCGACAGAATATTGAGAGAAGACTTTGCCTCAAGTTTGCTCATGACTCCCAAGTCCTTTACAAACTGATGAACTTGACTCAAGGTTTAATTTTGGTGCCTTTACTGCTTTCCAAATAAAATTGTATCCCTCGTTTTTGTTTGAAGACTCCCACACATGCATACACAGTTCAGTTTTATTATTGTAACGAAAGCAAGTTTTACACCTTAAATTTGAAACACATTTTTTAAGTGTAAATTCTGAGAAAACATGTCTGTTAAAACATTCAAGCAGCAGAAGGGGCCAAAATTTACAAGTTTTTTTCAGTTTTATTCTTTATTAAAAATGTCATTTCAAATCTTGTGGATATCTGTAAAACAATACAATGAAAAAAAAAAAAAAAAAGTCCCATAGAAATGGTGTCAAAATAACCGATCTCCCCAATAACCGATACACTCCTGCCCCTCCCCAGCTTACCCCCACCCCCCAACCCCAAACATTACAAGTCAAAGGAATGAGCTGGTACTCGATAACCACACGGGGGGGACAACAAATAAAAATACTTTAAAGGGCACCTTGTCCCTCGTAGAAAAAAAATTATATTGAAAGGTCTGCTAGCACTAGGTCACTACACCATGGCTTCAGTTGATTTACCACAACCTTAGACAGGAGGAACTCTGACATGTCTTCATTCTACTGAGGATGCTGTGCTGATTCTATTTTTTATTATTATTTTGAGATGTCTTCAGGGATGGTACTCACAATTCAGGGCAAAGTGCCATTGGCCTTAGAGGAGTTGAAGGAGAACATAACATGGCATCAGCAGGTGAAGAGGCTTCAGAATGGAAAGTGAAGCACATATGGACAAAAGTAAAAAACAAACAAAAAAAAAACTTAAAAAAAAAAAAAAAAAAACATTTGCTCCCAAACATGAGTGGAAAATTAACAGGGAAGGGTCTTGCAGGTGATAGTTTTTAGTCGTCTTCTCCTTCATCCTCCTGAAACAATAAAGAACCACAAGATCAAAGGTGAGAACCAAAAACTTCTGTTCAAGATTTTCTACAATGTTAGCACTTTACCTCTCCTTCTTCCCCTTCATCCTCTTCATCATCTTCTCCATCTTCATCTCCCTCCTCATCTATGTCCTCCAGACCCTCCTCATCCTCTTCGTCCTCCTCACCTTCACCCTCTTCATCATCCATGTCAGGAACCTAAAGATAAAAATCTTCTTCAGCATGTTCCTTTTTACTTGAAAAGGAAGCTTCTAAATCTGCATCCAAAATAAGCCTCCAACACAGACTCATTTATGCCACAAACACCTGACTAATATTACTTTCTGTAATTAGGATTGACAGACATACCAAGTAGTACTGTAGTGGGTTTGGCCAAATATCGTCTTTGATGACCTCCCCGAGCTCGTCAGCACCAGCATCTGCATGATCAGTGAACCAAGTGAAGAAGCTCTCAGGTTCTTCATGTTGCCTCTTCCTTCCAGCTTTGTTCTGTGTCTGACTGGACCGCTTGGTGAGATCCTGCACACACAGGAGAAATTAAGCTTTTTACAAGTCCGTGATTCACACAAACCCCAGTTGGGTCAGTACTAGAGAACAACACGCAGCAATGAACCCAGAAAGAACGCTCTATGATGTATTCCACAACACTGTATTTTTTTTTTTTAAAGTACAGTCAGAGGGAAACAACCAAATCCTGCCCACTCTGGCCAGTATCACAGAACAACGTTCCAGTTACACGTACCTTTCCTGATTTCCATTTGATTTCCGTTGACTTTGAAGATGGGTCTCCGCTCTCATTCAGATGGAACTCTTTGGAAAGTACTTTGTTTTCGAAGTACGGATTTTCATCAAAATACTGAAACAAAAATGGAATCAGGTTTGAGCACAATACACTTCTTAATCTTCAATGTTGAATCAACCAAGACACCCCATCACTTACAAAATCTATTCTGTAGCCTGACTTGATGTCTTCAAACTCTGTCACCTCCACTCGGCTCAGGTAGTGAAGTGCTTCTTCATCCTCCTCTCCCAGTAGAGCAGATACTGTTGCCATAAACATTAACATCAAATTTTTACCCATAAAGCTGAAACTGGAAGGACTGAAAAGCTGGAGTGCAGGATTTTTTTCTTGGTAACTCACCTTGTGGATGGTTGACAAACGTGGTGACCCAGAAATTGGGGATTTTGGCGATCAGCTCTGACCTCTTCTGAAAGAACGGCTGACGGAGTTTGTTGTATTTCTGTTCTACTTTCAGGATCTCCTCACTGGCCTGCTCATTCAACCTAGGGAAATAAAAGATCAACATAGTAAATCTGTAAAGACATTCTCCAGTCAAAATCATTTGACTCTTTAGGGTATTTGTCAACATGAACAGCATTTACTTTAGTTCTTATTCAAACAAGGAAATCCATTCTGAAATTACTGTAAGACAAACACCGAACCTGTGAGGACCAATTTTCAAATAAAAAAGGATAAATTATTTTAGCTTGAAGAGCATACAACCGTTTCAAATATGAAGGTTGTGCACGTAAATACTTGTGATAAATAGTTTTAAACTAAACACTAAATTTTGCTGGGTGTAAAGTTTTTAAGTGTGCCAAATTCATTGATTTCAAAATTAGGAAAATTAAGGCCTTGTTGGAACAGGGCTCAAAATTCTGCCATAAAAACACTTCATTAAAGGTAAACTATTTTTCAAATTTAAAAATTTCTGCTTACAATTTTTCTTTTGCATCCTACTTTATATTTACAGAAACATTTAACAATACTAGTAGTGTTTCTTGTTTAAATATGTGCATCTTGACAGATTATGAGAAAATGACCCATCCTTTAAGTCAACTATGTTCTTAAACCTTATAGGTAAAACTATTCAGATATTTGATCAAAGGATAAAATAAACACATGAAAGGCAATTCCATATGTTATGCTCAAGTAATAAAACCATGCAAAATACTAGACAAAATGTTTATGGGTGCTTGAATTTTAATCATTTTGAAAAGACGGTGCTGAACGGGTAGATGTAACCTATTTGATAATAAATCAAGCAGCAGTATCAATAAATTTACCTTACCTGTCAATTTCATTTTGAACTTCATCGATGTGTTCAATAGCTTCCTGTTGCTCTTTCTCTGTGTGCGGAGAAAGAAGAACAAGTCACAAAAATGAAAAGTGCACCATCCAAACTAGCATTAATGTCCTAAGCTAGACTGAACGCCATTCAGTTTTATGTAACCAAAACGCCAACTCATTTTTCACAGTTAAAGTAGAATTAACACACGGGTTAGGAGTGAGCCGTATTTTCCATGTTCTACTATGTTCTGGAAGCGGGGCTGACGGTAGATCAGGTAATGTAAGCGGCCAATGGCTGCAGCCCTCTCCGTCCAAGACTCTCGCTGTTTCCTGCCGGCTGCTGCCTTACAGGGCCGCGTGGTTTAAATGTGGGACAGCAGACTGCTCACAGCCGCGATAACGTGAGCCACCGAGCCAGGATGTATGCCAGGCTTAACGGTTCTCAGGACCGGGTCCTGCTCACAGCTGCCATGATGCAGTGACCGTGAGCTTTGGACCAGACAGAACAAGGCGATTTAAATGCGTTAACACAACAACGTCGTCTGTTAGCGTTAGGTAAGACTTCAACAACAACACGAGCGGGCTAGATGCTAGATGCTAGATGCTAATGCCCGAATGAAATGCTAAGCAGACTTGGACCATAACCCCCCACAACGTTAGAGGGAGCACACTTCCATGCGGTCTGCAGTATATTCCGGGCACAATAATGAAAAATGATTGTTTAAAATGGGCCACGCGTTATCCATCGACATAACTGCTATACCCCGGCTAACATGGCCTCTCAGCACCAAACAACGGAGGAGTAGGGGCATGCTAAAACACGTTAGCCCCTGAAAATACGCAGCTGCCGTTTTGAAGAGCTGCAAAGGCGCTCCGGTGTCTTAAGCAGAAGCAGAGCAACATTTCCATTAAATACAGACAAATTAAACAGTATTCTATGTTCACGCAAACAATATTGGAGAAGAAAGTAAAAATGGCGCTGAACAGGAGGCCGCCATTCCCCTTACCGGAGGTCTCGTCCGCTCCGTCATGGTTCGAGTTCAGCTCCTTTTTACTCACTTTCGCCGCCGAGGCAGACATTTTCTTTCTTTTCGCACGTCGAGAGAAACCTAAAGACGTCTGAGGGGGAAAAAGGATGGTGGATCTAAATCTCCTTGAACAGGAGAGCGTTAATTCGCTGTGAAGTTCAGCGTGGAGAAGCCAACAACGTGCTGCTGCTTTCCACACAATGTAGCTGCCGAAGAGCGAGGAAGTCACAGGCAGCCTTTCATTACGAACGCGCCGCGCCGAATGGAGCGGAGGAGCAGCTCCGCCTCTCAAAGTAGGTCTCACTACTCTGATCCAATTCGCTCGTTTACCCCCACATCCACTCCTAAAATAACACATAAAACAATCAGAACCTTAAATTATTACTTTTTATAACTCACATGAGATGAGTAATTTAACCTTTGTTCAAATTTAAATTCACCCTATAGTCCGGGCCAAATCTTCTGCTGGACCGACTCGCACTTGCGCACTTATAAAAAAAAAAAAAAAAAAAAAAAAACATAGATGAATGTCAGTTGAAGTGGTGGGCCTTGTTCTTGGTGGTCAGCACTGATTAGCACATCAAACTCGAACATGTCGTTTAATTAGGACATTTTCTGTCCAGGTTCCGTCCAAATAAGCCGGTTTACTTCCCGTTTTTAATAACAGTTGGGGGGTGATTGAAGAAGACCTTCAAGCTTTGTAGGAGAAAAGGAGACTGCAAGGAAAACCCTTCTGAGATGTCGCGCTTTTCTTCGATAAGATCATTTAACATCAAAAGTACAGTTTTCAGAATCCTTTTTAGTCGCATATACTTTCTCTTTTACATATTTGGAGCATACATGTAAAACATTGTATTTCACCCTATAGTTATTATCACCAAACATACTTTCATTTCTGTCATGTAAATGTCCTCCATTAATCCATCCGTCCACACATACAGACCCATTCAATAAATTAGAATATGGTTGAAGAGTTCTTTTATTTCAGTATCTCACTAAATTAAACATGATATAGGTTAACTGCACACAAAGTGATGTTTTCAAGCCTTTATTTCTGTTAATTATGATAATTTTCTGCTTACAGCTAATGAAAACTCATCATTTAAGATTTGAATATTACCTCGGACAGATAAAAAAAACATTTTTTAATACAGAAATGTGGGCATTTTGAAAGATATGCTTTATAAATGCTTAAAGGTTATGCTCAAAAGATACTCTTAATCCAAAAAACAATCCTCACTGGAATATTACTGTAGATACATACATGCAGTCATATTCAATAAATTACAATATTATTAAAAAGTTTACTAAATGAAACACATCATGTAGATTAATTCCACACAGACTGATGTTTTCAAGCCTTTATTTCTGTTAATTATGATGGTTCTGTCTTTACAGCCAATGAAAAGATGTCGTTTAAGATTATAATATTACATCAGAACGATAAAAATAAATTTTTAACAATGAAATGAAAAGTATGCTTAATACCTGCTAATTTATTGGAAGTGATTGTACAGTACATACACTGTTTTCCACATATCTCAGATAAATACGTAAAGCTAACAGGTCCAGGAAGCAAATCTAGAAGTCCCTCTCTCCAGCTTGTTCTCCCAAAGCGTCTCTCAGCCAGAAGAGATATGTAATTTTCTCGCTGAGTTTAGGGGCAGCCCTGGGGTGTCCTATCAGTGGAATGTGCCCACGAAACTCCCAAAGGAAGGAGTCCACAAGGACTCCCAGTTAAATATCTAAACCACCTCAAACGACTCCTATTTATGTGGAAGAAAATAGACATTTGTTGCTGTGAAAGAGCCTGGTCATCATGTAGGATGCTCATTTAAGCCACTTCCAGGTTAGGATCTGTATCTCATGACCATCAGTAAGGGATGGAGCGCTGCTTCAGGTCAGCAGATTACAGGTTTGAATCTTAACAAATAAATGCTTAAGTAAATAAAAACACAAAAGACACTGGCTGCCTAATTGCATTTTCTTCTGCCTGTGAAATTACAATCTCCTCTGGTTGCATACAGGTCCTTCTCAAAATATTAGCATATTGTGATAAAGTTCATTATTTTCCATAATGTCATGATGAAAATTTAACATTCATATATTTTAGATTCATTGCACACTAACTGAAATATTTCAGGTCTTTTACTGTCTTAATATGGATGATTTTGGCATACAGCTCATGAAAACCCAAAATTCCTATCTCACAAAATTAGCATATTTCATCCGACCAATAAAAGAAAAGTGTTTTTAATACAAAAAACGTCAACCTTCAAATAATCATGTACAGTTATGCACTCAATACTTGGTCTGGAATCCTTTTGCAGAAATGACTGCTTCAATGCGGCGTGGCATGGAGGGAATCAGCCTGTGGCACTGCTGAGGTCTTATGGAGGCCCAGGATGCTTCGATAGCGGCCTTTAGCTCATCCAGAGTGTTGGGTCTTGAGTCTCTCAACGTTCTCTTCACAATATCCCACAGATTCTCTATGGGGTTCAGGTCAGGAGAGTTGGCAGGCCAATTGAGCACAGTGATACCATGGTCAGTAAACCATTTACCAGTGGTTTTGGCACTGTGAGCAGGTGCCAGGTCGTGCTGAAAAATGAAATCTTCATCTCCATAAAGCTTTTCAGCAGATGGAAGCATGAAGTGCTCCAAAATCTCCTGATAGCTAGCTGCATTGACCCTGCCCTTGATAAAACACAGTGGACCAACACCAGCAGCTGACACGGCACCCCAGACCATCACTGACTGTGGGTACTTGACACTGGACTTCTGGCAATTTGGCATTTCCTTCTCCCCAGTCTTCCTCCAGACTCTGGCACCTTGATTTCCAAATGACATGCAGAATTTGCTTTCATCCGAAAAAAGTACTTTGGACCACTGAGCAACAGTCCAGTGCTGCTTCTCTGTAGCCCAGGTCAGGCGCTTCTGCCGCTGTTTCTGGTTCAAAAGTGGCTTGACCTGGGGAATGCGGCACCTGTAGCCCATTTCCTGCACACGCCTGTGCACGGTGGCTCTGGATGTTTCTACTCCAGACTCAGTCCACTGCTTCCGCAGGTCCCCCAAGGTCTGGAATCGGCCCTTCTCCACAATCTTCCTCAGGGTCCGGTCACCTCTTCTCGTTGTGCAGCGTTTTCTGCCACACGTTTTCCTTCCCACAGACTTCCCACTGAGGTGCCTTGATACAGCACTCTGGGAACAGCCTATTCGTTCAGAAATGTCTTTCTGTGTCTTACCCTCTTGCTTGAGGGTGTCAATAGTGGCCTTCTGGACAGCAGTCAGGTCGGCAGTCTTACCCATGATTGGGGTTTTGAGTGATGAACCAGGCTGGGAGTTTTAAAGGCCTCAGGAATCTTTTGCAGGTGTTTAGAGTTAACTCGTTGATTCAGATGATTAGGTTCATAGCTCGTTTAGAGACCCTTTTAATGATATGCTAATTTTGTGAGATAGGAATTTTGGGTTTTCATGAGCTGTATGCCAAAATCATCCGTATTAAGACCATAAAAGACCTGAAATATTTCAGTTAGTGTGCAATGAATCTAAAATATATGAATGTTAAATTTTCATCATTACATTATGGAAAATAATGAATTTTATCACAATATGCTAATATTTTGAGAAGGACCTGTAGTTCCACTCAGAAATCATCATTGGCATGAATATAACAATGATTTTGGAGCTATAATATAATATTTTATTTAAACAGTTCTTTTATCAGGATTAAATGATGACACAACAAACAAACAATTTCAAAACAAGTTAGATTTTTCTTATTATTATTTAGTTTTTTAAATATCCAAATTTAAATGTGCAAGCTCAAATATCCATACAGCCCAGATAGTATATTGGTTTAAGTGTCTCCAAGCAGGTTCCACCTTAATTACAGTCTTTCTAACGCCATGAATAAACGTCTGTCCCCTCTTCTTGGCAGAATCAGTATAATTAATTTAAACTGGTTGGCTTTCTGACACATTCATCGCTTTTTAGCATAGCTCACATTAGGACTTTCCAAAATTTTTAATGTTAACTTGCTTTATCTAATACAAAACTAGTATGGATGTTTTGGGAATGATTTTACCCAACTGGGTCCAAGTTTCTTCCATCTGACACAAACTGGTTAAGATGTTCAGGAACAACCAGGCTGAGGTCTGCCATGAGCTACTGGATCACCAGTGTTTCTGTCCACAGTGAAGCCAGTTCTACGTCGACATGCTCGGTGCTGTCAGGGTGAAACTTGCTAAAGGACATCTAATTAAAATTCCCTACAGGCTTATGTAAATATTTGAGCCTTTATGTGTAATATTTACACCGTGTGGAGTGAAAGAAAATCCACCAGAAATTCAAAGTTGTGCCTCTGGTTCTTGTTTTTAAAATTTTTAAATTTTGTATGTCTACCTACCTACTTACCTACCTACCTACCTACTTACCTACCTACTTACCTACTTACCTACCAACCTACCTACCTACCTACCTACTTACCTACCAACCTACCTACTTACCTACCTACTTACCTACCAACCTACCTACCTACCTACTTACCTACCAACCTACCTACCTACCTACCTACCTACCTACTTACCTACCAACCTACCTACCTACTTACCTACCAACCTACCTACCTACCTACTTACCTACTTACCTACCAACCTACCTACCTACCTACCTACCTACTTACCTACCTACCTACCTACTTACCTACCTACTTACCTACTTACCTACCAACCTACCTACCTACCTACCTACCAACCTACCTACCTACCTACTTACCTACCAACCTACCTACCTACCTACCTACCTACCTACTTACCTACCAACCTACCTACCTACTTACCTACCAACCTACCTACCTACCTACTTACCTACTTACCTACCAACCTACCTACCTACCTACCTACCTACTTACCTACCTACCTACCTACCTACCTACCTACCTACCTACCTACCTACCTACCTACCTACCTACCTACCTACCTACCTACCTACCTACCTACTTACCTACCTACCTACCTACCTACCTACCTACCTACCTACTTACCTACCTACCTACCTACTTACCTACCTACCTACCAACCTACCTACCTACCTACCTACCTACTTACCTACCTACCTACCTACCTACTTACCTACCTACCTACCTACCTACCTACCTACCTACCTACCTACCAACCTACCTACCTACCTACCTACCTACTTACCTACCTACCTACCTACCTACCTACCTACCTACCTACCTACTTACCTACCTACCTACCTACTTACCTACCTACCTACCAACCTACCTACCTACCTACCTACCTACCTACTTACCTACCAACCTACCTACTTACCTACTTACCTACCAACCTACCTACCTACCTACCTACCTACTTACCTACCTACCTACCTACCTACCAACCTACCTACCTACCTACTTACCTACTTACCTACCAACCTACCTACCTACCTACCTACCTACTTACCTACCTACCTACCTACCTACCTACCTACCTCCCTCCCTCCCTCCCTCCCTCCCTACCTACCTACCTACCTACTTACCTACCAACCTACCTACTTACCTACTTACCTACCAACCTACCTACCTACCTACCTACCTACTTACCTACCAACCTACCTACTTACCTACTTACCTACCAACCTACCTACCTACCTACCTACCTACTTACCTACCTACCTACCTACCTACTTACCTACCAACCTACCTACCTACCTACTTACCTACTTACCTACCAACCTACCTACCTACCTACCTACCTACCTACTTACCTACTTACCTACCTACCTACCTACCTACCTCCCTCCCTACCTCCCTCCCTCCCTCCCTCCCTCCCTCCCTCCCTACCTACCTACCTACCTACCTACCTACCTCCCTCCCTCCCTCCCTCCCTACCTCCCTCCCTCCCTCCCTACTTCCCTCCCTCCCTCCCTCCCTCCCTACCTTCCTCCCTACCTACCTACCTACCTACCTACCTACTTACCTACCTACCTCCCTCCCTACCTCCCTCCCTCCCTCCCTCCCTCCCTACCTACCTACCTACCTACCTACCTACCTCCCTCCCTCCCTCCCTACCTACCTACCTCCCTCACTCCCTCCCTCCCTCCCTCCCTCCCTCCCTACCTCCCTCCCTACCTACCTACCTACCTACCTCCCTCACTCCCTCCCTCCCTCCCTCCCTACCTACCTACCTCCCTCCCTCCCTACCTCCCTCCCTCCCTACCTACCTACCTACCTCCCTCCCTCCCTCTCTCCCTCCCTACCTACCCCCCTCCCTCCCTCCCTTCCTCCCTCCCTCCCTCCCTACCTCCCTACCTCCCTACCTACCTCCCTCCCTCCCTACCTCCCTACCTACCTACCTACCTACCTACCTACCTACCTACCTACCTACCTCCCTCCCTCTCTCCCTCCCTACCTACCTCCCTCCCTCCCTCCCTCCCTACCTCCCTCCCTCCCTCCCTCCCTACCTACCTACCTACCTACCTACCTCCCTCCCTCCCTCCCTCCCTCCCTCCCTCCCTACCTACCTACCTCCCTCCCTCTCTCTCTCCCTCCCTACCTACCTACCTCCCTCCCTCCCTCCCTCCCTACCTACCTACCTACCTCCCTCCCTCCCTCCCTCCCTCCCTACCTACCTACCTACCTCCCTCCCTCTCTCCCTCCCTACCTACCCCCCTCCCTCCCTCCCTTCCTCCCTCCCTCCCTCCCTACCTCCCTACCTACCTACCTACCTCCCTACCTACCTAGATATAAAGTAATAGGTTTTCTTTACATTGTTCCAATTTCTGTTTTATAATTTATGCACATTTTGCATAACAGTTGCATCACATCAGTTGCTCAATGGTTCTCAATGAAAATCAACTGAAGACTTTTGTTTCATTTATTAGTCTGTGATTTTCCCTTGTTGTGTCCTCTTAATTGTGTCGCCTCAAGACAAGTTGTATGTTAATGGTTGTTAATAAATCATGAGGAGGAGGACCACAACAACCACAAGGCTGTTGTGTGTCCTTGTCAAAAGTCATTTTGGGAATTCACTGTGCTGGCAGTAAATCTAGCTCGCTATCCGGGAGCAAAACTGTGCAACTGCTTCTCCACTTCCACCGCCTGAATGTTATGCACTGCAATCAACATTAAGATCTCTCACCCCCTGTTAGTGTAAGAGCAGATTAAACCAATATCCCAAACACTGCAGGCTGATCTCCGCTTTGTCCCGAAGAGAGCAGCAGCAGCCCTGGGTTTTGCCTTTTGGTTGGTGGTAGAAAGGGAACATGTGGTCATGCAGTGGCCAATGCCGAGCCCAGAGCAGGCAATTGGTGCTGTCAGAACAGAGCCAGCAGCAGCTTTCTGTGCAGAAAGAAATCCCTCTTAAAAAGACAAGACACACACACACAAAGCAAGAGAGGGAGAGAAAGAGAGGGAGGATTTGGTTACGAAGCAGAAGATAAGGATGCGGAGGGAAGTGGATGTTGCAGAGGAGGCTGCAGGGAGGTGAAAACAAACATCTTAACAAGCCTTGTGATCCCAGTCCCAAAATGTAGGCGCTGATTGATCCGAGGGTGTCTGTGAACGCACCGTGACATCCAAGGACTTGTTGTGTTTCAAGGATAGTGAAGGTGGAAGGCTGCAACCTGAGAAGCACACCCTTCACTTCCACTTAGGATGACAAATTAGTGTTTACTAGACGAGGCGTGAAGAATCATCCTGAGGTTAGTGAACTGCACAGTCATCCTGTTTTCACCTGACTCGAGTGTGTTGTTCTCACTTTTCCCGTGTCTGTTCTCATACTTGTTTTTGTCCAGGTTGCAGTCAGATTCCTCACATTCCTCCACATGTTTTTATTTTGCTGAAGGATCTCTGTCTTAAGCGGCTGCTGTCTTTGTAAATGTGCTGACCTGACAGTGTCACAGTGGGGCTTGACACCTCTTGATGTGCTCTCGCTATCCAGGATCAGATGTTGTCCACAGCTCAGCAGATGCTGCAGGACAGCCGCTCAAAGATCGAGCTGATCCGACTGCAGATTATCAAAGTCACCCAGGCCGGTGGCGGTGGTGGAGAAGGAGGAGGAAACCAAAACATCTCTGCTCATGGAGGTCAGTCCAGGGGGAAAAAAATCTCATAACTCCCCAAAGTGGGACCAGAAAATAACTCAGTTTCTGCTTTATTTTAGTGGGAAAACGAACTTTAAAAGACGCAGAAAAACAGATTATGTACATAAGATTCAGCACAGCTGTTTGTTAGTCCAAAGAAGCACAACGCTGGCTCACTGATTTAGGAGAAAGAAAGTCAAAACACACAGTGACTAACAGCCGGCTGACATGTTCTAATTGAAGAGTGACAGCTGGCCTTTTTAAATGTTAGAACTTCAATCAGCTATTCAGCAGGAACGTGTGGTGGTGGTTTGGGGTAAATCAGTCATCGTTATCGATAACTCTGCAGTCACGCTTTGCTTTTCTTCTCTGTGGCAGTGCCACTGATTCTGCCAGAAATATCAACATGACTCCTCAGTTCTGGAAGATTACCACTTTAGATGTATTTACAGCTGAGCAAAAAAGTGCTCATTCCAACAGCAAAATTTAGATTTAAAATCATTTTCATTCCACTGTGAAGTTTATCTCTAATAGGACAAGAGACATGCATCTTTCAAAAGATAACAAAGCAATTTAATTAACCTGTTTTGATAGATACGTAATATTGATATGGCACTTCAGCTGTGAAGAACCACCTTAAAAATACTTCAGGTTCTTATGATTAAAAATGAGTTTTGGATCACAATAAGTGCTGGAATCTGGTACTATTTTAGTCTAAGGGGGCTCATAAAGAGGTAATGATTTCAGTTTTGGTTCATTATAATGAATACTGCAAAAATATTATTTGCTATTATTAGAAAAGTGCTTGTGCACGGATCAAAACCTTAACTAACTGAGACCTACTTCTTGTCAGCTGTCATCAGAATGAAACTGCTCTGACAGGGTTAGCAATAGCAGAAAATATGCAGTTTAAAGAGGAAAAAAGATTCCTGGAATATGAAATTTGAGGCAGGTACACTCAGCAGGCCATTTCCTCAGCTTGTGTTTCTTCTCTCTTGACCCCTGACCTGCTTCCTGCTCATTGTTTCCTCATAGTGGTGCAATCTGTGGGGAAATTGCAGCTTCAGTCGCTGCAGGTGGGTTTAGTGGATTTGTTTATTAGAGGCCTGGTTACATTTGAAAAGGTGAACATGTTGCTTAAGTGGACCAAGGCAGTATATTTTACTCTGCGAGTGTGTTAAATTTTGCAAACAAAACTTGATCCAAACATAAATACATTTGTTCAGACTCTCTCAGTATGCTTATTTGTTTACTGGAACAACTCTGAGTGAAATTAAACATAGTTCATTATATTTTAAAGCTGCTAGCCTGGAATTGTCTTGAAATCAGCAAAACTCACTTTAGATGTAGTTTATCACCTATAGAGCAACATGTAATGGTCTGTTTTACTGTTTAGTTTTATAAATTGTGATTTAGTTGAGACAAATCTGCCGTTCTGAGGACAAGCCCCCATACATCCTGGTGACATCACATGAGGCAACTAATTAGGGTTCTTTTGACCAGATATATGTGTATTTTTCAGTATTTTAAGTGTTTTTCATAGTTGTTCTGTCCGGCTACATCCAAATGTTTGAGCTGTATGTGAAAAGTTGATTTTAGGAACATTTTGTCCAAAAAAAAAAAAACGGATGAAGTAGTTGATGAAGAGGCCAAGGAGGGATTGGAACGGCCCAATTTTATTGTAAAAAATCTCAGTGATCTTTTCAAACCATTTTATAAATCCTGAGGGGCGTAAGTACTGCAGGACTGCTGCGTTACCCTTTACTATGCTGGGCTCTGTCCTATCCATCATGGCTCTGGGCTCATTAAACATGTAAGGATGAACCCTTTGTTGCCCACATACAACTCAAATATGTTTAACTATGTCAAAAGTCACTCACGCCATTGATTCTGGAGCTTCTTGTGATGTCAGTGTTGTGGGAAAAACAGTATTTAACAAAGAAAGAGATCGATGATCACCTGATCAGCTTTATTAATTTAGCCTGCAAGGGAGAACAGTTGTACAGCATCAGACATGTGATCCAGAGCTGTGCCATATCGGTTCTGACGAGCCGAAAGGAAAAAGCATTCCAAGGTAAAACCCCCATGGTGCCTGGGCCCCTGTTGGAGAGGCTGAGGTGAGAACTGTTGTAATTCTTCCCCAGATGTGTTGCCTACTCTGCACCAAGTGTCCTCCTTTATCATGTATTTCATAGACCCAGTATTATCTGCATGACTAAAACTGAGCCGATTGCAGAGCAATTTGCCCTGAGCCCTGACATGAATAATACAACAGGCAGGACCAGCAGGGGGGGTGTGAATACTTTTGTCAGGCCAGACAGAGTATCAGCTCATAAAACAAAGGCACTCTCTAAATTTTCATCAACAACATCAACCCAAATACACACAGTGTAGAATTAGCAAGGTTCTTATCTTCGTTGTGCTTTTTAAAAATATCACATTTGATAAACTTTTCAATGGAAATCCAGACTTCATCTCCTAGCTGTGTTTTAGTTGTCAGTCTACATTTGTCAGTGAAAATAAAATGTTTTAAACTCGTGGTAACTGTTCAGGAAGCTGCACAGGTTTCAGTATTTATTATTCATTTCTTAGTTATTATTATCATGTTGACAGTTATTATTATATTAATAACATCATTCAATTATTAGCCCCTTCTCCACCTCTATACTCTAAAAATTTGCTTTTTAACAGAAACATACAAAAACTAAAAACCCTAAACCAGCAGCAATCAGACTTTGAAAGAATAAAAGAGTTATTATATTTTTCGGGGGTTTATCTTATCTTTAGTCTTTGTTGTTCAAATTTGAAACTATTTGCTATTTAAAACAATCCGTTGGTTTAAGTGTCCATGTAAAAACTGTTGAAAAATAACATTTTCTTAGTTTCGATCCATTAAATTAATTATTTCACATGTTTATTTTAATAAAAAAAAGAATATGTTTAAAAAATCTAATTTATGAGAAATTGGAATACTTTGACAAGTTAAACATACAGAAGTGAGGGAAAACACCTGTGATGTACATGACATGTACATGTAAACTAAATGCTATTTATCAGGGAAAGCAGGTATTCCTTACTTTATCTTGTTTTATTTTATTTTTCCTTTTATAGAAGTTACATTTTCCCTAAAGACAAATACAAAATGTGAAGTCTATGGAAAGCCAGCTCTTCAGAAAAACCTGCCCTGTAATTCCAGATTTGAAGGTCAAAAACAGTTTAATTTAAGCCTTATTACAACATGATTTTGACATAAATTAGATACTTAACTAAAAAACACTCTTAGAAGGATGATAAAAAGAGTTTGGAGTTTCGAACGTCTCTGCGGCAGGAATCGGCTTGATCTGCTTCACTGAAACTACAGATGTTCATGAAATATTCAACAAAAGTGACTTAAGTACTTAGAGTAATGCATCCCTGTCATATTATTCTCCTGGGCTTCTGTACATACATCATATTAGTGAGATAAAATATGATTTATACGTCACTTTAGGGATTAGAATCCAAAAAAACTAAACAGAAAGCTACAAAACTGCTGTTTTCTGCTTTGAAAGACGTAACGTTGGACTGTGTGATGAAAGAATTTCGTTTTCTTTCCTGAATGATGCTTTAGTGTTTTTTTGCTAATGGAAATATTAGAGGAAGCACAAAGATTAGAAGAGCTCTTTTCATAAGCGACTCCCTCAGCTGGCGCCATTCTTGAGCTCTAAAAGGAGCTTTTAGCTGGACCTTTTCTCTGTTTTTCCATTTTCTCTCAGAGATTTCTGCAGTCACCGCCGGTCCTGTGGACGCTCGTTTGGCAGAGCTGCAGCACTACATGCAAAGAGAAACCGATGCACTGGTGCTGCACAAAGATGTGGTGAAGCAGCTGAAAGGGATCTCTGGACCAGAGCTGGACCAGAACACTCTGGCTGAAGTAAGGCTCGGTTTTACAGCCCTGTGAAAAAGTATTTACCCCCATGTGGATTTATTCTGTTTTTGGCTTTTTTCTCACACTTAAATGTTTCAGATCATTAGGTTTTTCAAATGACAGGAACAAAAAGCTATCCAAGCCAATCTGACCCATAGTGAAAAAGTATGTGCACCCTAAACCTAATAACTGGTTTTGCCACCCCTGACAGCAACAATTGCCATCAAACATTTGACATACTTAACGACGAGTCTCTCCCATCACTGTTGAAGAAGTTTGAACCACTCTTCTCTGCAGGATCGTTTTAATTCATCAAGATTGGAGGGGTTTCCAGCATGAACAGTCGTTTTAAGTCATGGCACAACATTTCAGTTGGATTTAGGTCCGGACTTCGACTATACCCCTCCAAAACCTCAATTTTGTTTGTGTGCCATTCAGAGGTGGGCTTGCTGGTGTGATGTGGATCACTGTCCCGCTGCATTAAACCATTGAGGTTGATCTAAAGCGGGGCAGTCTTCTTCAGGATTTTCAGCTGTGCAGAATTCATGGTGTCATCAAATCATCCAGGTCCTGAAGCAGCAAAGCAGCTCCAGACCATCACACTGCCAACACCATGTTATACTGTTGGCTGGATTTTCTTTTTTCTGAAATTCTCTTAGTTTTACACCAGATTTAACAAGACCAACATCTTCTGAAAATGTCCACTTTTGTCTCGTCAGTCCACAAAATATCTTCCCAAAGATCTTGGTGATCATTACGTTGTTTTTTTGGTAAAAACAACTCATAGCATAATTGCCTAAGTGTAATATTCTGGCAAGTTCTGGGTTCTGGGTCCAACTTGTTGATTCTACATGTCTGACAGTAATCATACCCGGGTGTGGCTGGGTGTGAAATTTAGCCCAGCTTTCCAAAAACTGTCGTTATTCAGTGTTAATTATTAAATTTAACAGGGGGGGGGGGGGCATTTATTTCCATGTAGGACCAGGCTGGCTTAGGAATCTTTTTTAAAACTGCTTTTTCTATTTACTTAGATTATTATTGTCTCATATTAAAATATGTTGAATGATCTGAAACATTTAAGTGAGACAAAAAAGAAAAATCATAAAAAATCTGTAAAGGGGTGCTTTTTATTCATCCTTTTTGTATTTTGGTTCACAGAGTCTTGAAAAAGAGAAAGAATGATTAAATGAAGGCTTAGGTTCAGTTTGACAGAAACTGAAGCATAACAACATGAAGCTTTTCCACCTTTCAGGCTCAGTTTCGGGTCCAGGAGTCCTCCCAGAAACTCGAACTTCTTCGATTATCCCTGGAAAAATGCCTGCAGGAAAAGAACCTCGAGGCTCCACGCCTGCCTGCGGGGGGGATTGATCCTCCGGATGAAACGCTGTCATCAAAAGACCCCAAACCCGCGTGTCGGCTCTCCAGCTCGCCGTCCATCTTCTCCATCCGACCCGCGTCTCTCACTGGTATCGGCAGACTGCTTTGTCAAAAATCAGTTGAGAAAATAGCTGCTGAAGGAGTTTATTTTTAAAACATAAAGCATAGTCTTATCCTTATTTTCTTTGTATATCATTGTGGAAATAAAGAAGAAAAAACATTTTAACCATACTAGTTACAGGCAAAACAAATACATTGATAAATTCATTAATCATTTAGTATAAAATCTTACTTGTTTGCATCATTTTTTTCAGCTGATTACCAAAAATTATTTTAGTGAAATCCAGTTTTGACCGATTTAAGTTACATAAAACATAAAGATAAAGTCCAATATTAAACCAGATTTTTACATTTTAAGTTAGCGTACATTTTATTTTCTGCCTCCATATTTTCTGATTCTTTTCCATTTAGTCTTGTTGAAATATGACTTTAATTTTCCTAATTATTGAAAAATTAAACATGATCACAAAGAGCTGCTGCTCCATTTAAACCAAAATAAGTTAGTTTTAATGTTTGATTGAAGATTTCGGATTCATTTAAGTCTAGTCTTACTACATAAGTCTTTTTCTGTATTTCAAAAAAGTACTTTTAACATAAACTATTGTAAATATTCTCCAGTATTGATCCTGATTTTTATTGTTACATTTTAGGTCAACATTTTCTAAAAAAGAGCTGCTTCTTCAGAAAACAACCCTCAATAGGTATATTATTAATTATTATTATTATACAATAACTGTTCATGTTAAGCTAACTGCCATCATTAATATTAATATAGAGTGTGCTCATTCAAAATGGTCACTATTTTCCTTCTGATTTGGACCAAATTACAGATTTATTTTCAAAGCATATCAGAGAGTTAAGAAGTGGAAAACTGTCTCTTAATAAATAAATTTAAATGTTCTTATAATACTGTATTTAATTATTACATGTGATAAAATCTATTCTACATAATATGAATATGTAAATTATGTATGCGATGATGATGGTGATTATTAATATTTAAATATTTGTAGGATTTACAAAAATATTTGATTTATTATCATTATTCAAATTATTTTATATACTATAAGACACTGTTTTCCATAAAGTTGGAATAATTCTGTTTTCAGACATATTCCTGTTTTTACTGTGATATGTTTGGAAGAAATTGATTCAATTTTATTGTTATTATTAATCATATTAACACATATTATTATATACTTTTATATTATTATTAATATTAATAAACATTCTAAATGTTTATATATTTTTATACTATTATTATGATTTTTATAATGACAGAAATCATCGATGTTTTTACATTTTCTCCTGGGTTTTTTGTGTCTAATATTCAGTCTGTTTTGCAGTCATTCAGGCTGTCTGCGTTTGAATGTGATTTACCGTCCACTGACTGCTGGCGGCAGATAATCAGGACGCGTAATCCGTTGGTTTTGGACAGTTCACTTGTAAGCCGGTTTCTCTCTGAGCTTGAGGCTAAAATAAAAGGCTTTTGATGATGTAATGAGGAGCAGCTCTGTCAGAGGCGAATAACGAGAAAAAAGGCGAGGAGAGTGAAAACACTTGAGGTGATTCTGAGCTCCACGGCTGTTAATTCAGCAGTGAAATGAAGAAGATGAAGAGGCTCAGCAGGACTCCTCCAGAGAGGACTGATTAGAGGCTTGAGTCTGAAGAGATTTATTTAAATGAAAGGTCTTTTTCTGGTCGCACTGAGACTCCTTACAGGAGAATGGAAACGTGGATGTGGTTCGGATGGTTTATTTTAAGAAACTGAGATTCTTCTTCTTCTTTAGGCAAACTTGAAGTAAGACTTCTGGGATGTGAGGATTTATTGAAAGCCCAGTCAGACTCGGAGCAGGAAAATCCTTTGGTTCCTTCTGAAAACGGTTCGGCTGTTCCTCATGAGACTGACGGATCAACAAGTGAGTAAATATTTAAAATGTAAGCTTTAAATTTTCCGTTTGTTGCTAGGTTTGTTTTCTGAGCTGCATCTGCTAACAATGAAGCTTTTTTAAAAATGCCTCTCCTAAACATGGAAATTATGTGACGTGAACTGAATGAAACTATAAAAAAATACTTATATTGCAATAAATGGCAGAGGACTGTAGGAAAATAACTTGTTGCTAATGTAATTACGCTGTAGTATAAACTATTAACAGTTAAACAAAAATCAAACCAGAAAAACAAACAGGAACAATTGGTAAAATAGTAAAAAAATGTTCTTTTCAAAAATTTGTTACAAATGACCGAGGAGATAAAAAAACAAAAGGCATTCAGCTTCCACTAAGTTGCTGAAAATGTTACAGCTTCCTCTTTACAGTGCATCTAAAGTACTCCACACCAAAGCAGTACAAGCTAGCTGGTAATGATTAAATACATGAGCTTGAAGGCAGCAGTGCCAAAAGTACAGAAAACCAAAGGGGTCACAATTTGTGTGCTTTCCAATGTCTGGTCACAGTTAAATACACCATAATGCATTCAGTTAGCATCAGTGTTGTGCCAGTGTGGTGAATGTTTAATATTTTATTTATTTATTTTATATTTTCACCCTGGAATAAATTATTTCCCTCTATATGGCTGTTTATTTTAAATGAGCTTTCGTTAAAACCTGAGTCTATCGTTTGTAAATTCTGTGTCTTTGTTCATTTCTTGTTTGCTGCTACTGGATCATAAACCAATAAAACAACAGAGAGACAACAAAGACAATAATTTGTCTTTTTTAATTTTGTTAAATTTTTATAACAAGTTTTCGGCTTAATCAAACTTTATATTTGACATATGTCCTGTAGGGGCAGTTGTAGGTCACATTGGATGAAATGTTTTCAATTAAAAAGAAATGACCAGGAGACGATTTGTTACACAACCTGCTGCCTTAGAGCTTATTCACTAACAATGGCCTGTTTTTCCTAGTCTACGTCTTTGTTTTTAGGTTATTTATTACTATTATTATTATTATTATTTTGTTGTTGCACATTAACACTACTAAATCATGCACCCAGATTCTAGCTGCTGTATGTACCCTTACATCCTTTTAATACCCCTTGCATAATTGAATCTTAGCAACAACAACAACAGACATATGAATAATATGGTGTTAATATGGACTGTTATTTTATACAAATTGCTTTTCTATATAAGGTTTAAAAATAAGTTATCAAATCAATTTTTTATTGGATACTTTTTTTTAACTGTGGATATAAGTAGTGTTGGTGAATCATTGTCATATTTGTAGGTCATAATTAAAATATTAAGCAGCAAATGTTGAATTAAGTTTCTATATTAGTTAAATACACAAACCCATCATAATGACGATGATGACATAAACCTGCAGCAGGCGTTAGATGAGTTTGAAAACTTCTAATGTTGTAAATAAAAGTTTGGTAATAATATTTTTCTCTCTGGAAGCTCATTTACTGGTAGATTTCAGATGTTTCAGTTACATCACTTAAACCCTTAATCATTGAAATTTACAAGTGTCTAAAGTGATAACTGACATCGATTGTGCAGGAGGAAATGTTTCTGTTAAGGTTATTCTGTTAGGATTCGTGTCTGTGCTGTATTTCATCAGGTTATACCCGGAGCGAAGGATGCTGGGAGCTCATCTCTGACCTGAACAAATGAAATAAATCATTAACACACATGATGTCATTAAAAGCGCTGAAAGTCAGCCAGGCTCTTGTTTACGCCTGAGTTCTGCTGTGCAGCTCAGAGACAAACTGCTTCAATTAAAACTAAACAACGTGTGAGTCTGGGTCTCCACTGTGGTGGTCCACATTGTGATCGTTGCCATTATGTTTGCAGTTTGTCTGTTATTACGAACATAGAGCTGTGCTGCTGTAATCCGTTGCTGTCTGTCTCACAGCAGAGGTCAGCGCAGTGCTTCGGCTGGACGGCAGGGTGGTCAGCCGGACACGCTGGGCAGCAGTCCGCAGGCTGAGCTGGGATCAGGCCTTCTACATCCAGCTGGAGCGGGTGAGTGCCAGAGAAGGAGCCCTGAAGCTTTGTCATCCTGTGCAGATCTGAGCAAATGTAGAATAGAATAGAATAGAATAGAATAGAATAGAATAGAATAGAATAGAATAGAATAGAATAGAATAGAATAGACATATCCTTTTTTGTTCCTCAGTTGGGAAATTCAAGTGTACCAGTACCAAAGATTCATGCAAAGGTAAAAATATAAAAGCAAAGAATAAGAATAAGAGATGGTACAATAATGGCAAATATATAACAATAGAAAAAATACTGTGGAGATATTAAAAATGGCAAACTCAGACTAAAAGAAATGTGCAACTCATTTAGGTGAAGAGCTGTTTTCTTGTTTCCATTTCCTGACTTTTGAAGATCAACACACATCTTGCTAACTTAAACAACATGTTTGTTTGTCTTTCCCAGTATGAGGAGAGGCTAAGAGAAATATTTATAACCCAGAGAAACAGGAAGTCATGTAATACTGTTACCAGGGAGGCTAAAAAATATGGAGAGAACAGAATAATGAATAATTAAACACAAGGAATCAAAATGTTTAGACAAAAAGAAAACTTAAGTGACAGAAATAACTAAAAGAACATAAAATAAAATCATATATTTATTTTTATCATTTTAAATAGCTTAAATCCCATCTAAAACGTAACATTTTTTCTTTCTTTGATACAAACTCATCAGTGGCATCATTCCTTTAAATCTGATCACCTTTAGTTCATTTAATGCTGATAATAAACAGAAGAACAAACTACAAAGTTGATCTAGCTGTAGGTTTTGCCCTCCTGGTCATATGATTAGACTGCGATACCTTTTTATGTCAGCAGGCAGCAGAGTTTCACCACTTCTAGGGATTAAAAACTTTTTTAAACTAAACTTGTTAGTATCATTCTCAATCAATTTTTAGCCAACCGCAACATGTTTATTTATTTTAAAATTATAAAAATATAAGGTTATTAATTTTCAATCTCATGAGCATAACATTGCTAGCTATAAAGGCTTTGTTTCATCAGACATTACCACAATGAAACAAAGAAATACATGAAATGGCCAGACTAGTGGGGTCTAGGACTACCTAAGCTAGCTATAAAGTTTAATGTTTTATCCAAAAATAACTTTTTAAGCTCAGGCTTAAATGCCTAACACACAAACGCTGTGATAATCCAGCACTGAAGTATTAAATGCATAGAATAATTTTTTTGCATTACTCTGGAGCCGTTTATTCTTAATTTTGGCAATTTTGCACAGCAAACCTGTTTAATAGGGGATTTAAAGGTCATGTCCTGGTTAAAGATAGCAGCAAGGACCTTCACATTCATAATGGAGGCCAACGTCTTCCTGTCCAGAGCGAGTGAATATGTTAAGTTTGGTCAACAGAATTAAAATTATGACTTGTCCATACTGTTATTACAGCGCCATATTTTGTCTTTAACACATGCTAGTAGTCACTGATGGTAACTGATGGGATTCACCTGAGATTCACGTTAGAATTTTATTCTATTCTTATCTAAATATTTGATTGAAAGTTTTTTTAAATATTACTAGTCCAAGTGTCGAACCATGCGGTACTCCATAACTAACTCTGGCACACGAGTAACACCATTAACATAAACAAACCAGAATCCGTCAGACACATTTGGTCTAAACCAGCTTCATTTTTTCCCCTTAATTCCTACAGCATGTTCGGACCTCTGTAAGAGAACAGCTCAGAGTTCTAACAGATCAAATATGGATCCGAGTCCATTATCTGAGTCCATTAAAATGTCATTAGTAACTTTCACCTGAGCTGTTTCAGTGCTACGATGAGCTCTGAAATCAAACTCTTCAGAGTATTACAGGATAAATGTTCAACTATTCATCTGTTTTGAACGATGGGTGATCAGACATAGTTTTAGACATAGCAGTCTTAAAAGCCTGTAATACATATCCATCCATTAAGTGCAGATTGATCAAAAATGAGATGTTACTCAGAGGAAAAACAGAGAAAGAGATGGTTTAATGAGGCTATTCTTGTTATCTCAGCTTTTATAAGGCAGCCATTAGATCTGACAGCAGCTCGAATGGCTTTAAGATAACTAACAGGTGCATTTCTACAGCCTAACAGAGATAGAGGTAAAGATCTTGCCAAATGGAAAGCTCTCAGGGTTTGTTTTATGCTTGCTTCATCTACACTCTTATGCAGCACACTATAATCAGGATATTATGGGGTTTTAATAAATGATTCACGCAGTTATTTGACCTGTAGAGGTCTTTATTAAGTGGTTAAATTTTGAAATATTAACAGAAGAAGATTATGCAGTCACTCTTGTTACAAACTACATACAAATAAGTCTGCCTCTTTTTGATCTATTACAGTTTTTCTTCACTATCAGGTAAAAATAGTCATATCTAGGACATGCTTTGAAAAATGTTACCTAGTTGGTTGTTTGTTGGCACCTTTTAGATGACAAATGTGAAACATGCCATCATTGATTTAGACTCTGTCAGATTCATGTCTTGTTTTCTGGCATAAAATATAAAAGAAATACCCTGAAAAGCTCTACCAAATATTTCTCAGCCCTGTTGCAGCGCTCAGTGTTTATGAGTCATTTCTCATGCTCGTTCAATCGCACGCCACCCACACCCAGACAGGCCTGTGTGTGTTTAATTTAATCATTCTGTTTCAGATTGAACCAACATGTAATTACAAGAACAGGACATTAGAATGTATTTCAGGTCCCTGAAGGCAACATAATCAATGATGATATGTCAAAACTTTGTGTTTGTGCTGCTGATACAAATCGTTGCAGCATCTTTTGGTGCTGACACACATGTTCAGCATCCACAGAGCTTCATAGACTATGAGGACTTGATTCAGTGATGCCATTATTCAGGCTGACCTTCCCTACACCCAGGACCTATACAACTCTAGGGTCAGCTAACATCTCTGCAGACCCCACACATCCTGGACACAAACTGTTTAGACCTTTACCTTCAGGTTGGAGCTACAGAGCGCTGTTTGATAAAACGAGCCGCTACAGAGACAGTTTCTCCCCGAGTCCCAGCGTGCTCAGCTACTCTGCTGGGAATCTAGACTATGCAGATTTACTTTTTTATTTCTCACCAAAATTTGATGTTTATATTTCTAATGTCTGTATATTCAAAGCAAAGTGGAACCAAAGTCAAATTCCTTGTTTGTATGCCAGCTTGACCAGTAAAGATGATTCGGATTCTGATATGAAGAGAAGATTCAAAGAGGAAGCTTTGTCCGAACTAATTTAAAGCAAAAATAAATCCTCTTACTTGGACCTGTCCTGTTTGTGTTTAGAATTATATGTAAATAAAACAAACCCGTGAAGCCTCTCTGTACCTGCAGAGGAAGCTGCTTTTGTCCAGGTTCTTGTCTTTTGATTTTTATTTATAGATTAGAACCAAAGTTCAGGGTTGGATGGGCCAGAAAACTGAGAACTTTAGCTTTCAGCTCAAGTCGTTCTTCCCCACAACAGATCAGAGCAAAGCCCTCATTACGACAAACAATCCTAGAATCTCCAGCAACCTCCTTCATCTGGTGGAGCTCAAACTATAGTTGCTGCTCCTCCACATAGAAAGGAGTTGGTTGTAGCGGTTCGGGCATTTGATCAGGATGTGTTCTGACAGCCTTCCTTTGGAGGTTTTCCAAGCACATCCTTCTGGGATTAAACTCCAAAGAGGACACAGACTCAGTGGAGGGAAAATATCTCCTTTCTGACCGGGGATTGCCTTCAAATCCCCCAGAAGTAGCTGAAAGGTGTCACCCACAAACCTTAAATCCCACAAAATGAGGTGCTACTTGCATTTACTTGTAATTTCTGGAGTATTTTGCAGAACTGTTAAGGCTGAATTGTATCAAAACTCAGAAATAAAAAGAAAATGATCTCTGCACGGATCGATAAGAGTTTTTCAAAGATGTCTTCCACATGTGTGGACACTTTGCTTAACCCACGCTAAATTTAAACGGAAATGACAGAATACCTGCATACCTCTCCCCTGCAGGCCTTCGCATCCTGGAAAAGCTGTGTGAGGTGTCATATATTTGCATGTAGCTACTGTACAGCTTTCCTCTACCAGACTGTGGTTTATGATTGTTGTAGTTATATTTGAAGCCAGCAGGTGTCAGTCTTATTCCTGCAGTTTTCAATTAATTATCTCTGCAGAATAAGCCCATCTAGTGTTCTGCAAAGGTGCCTAAAGGTTGTTTTTCCCTTACAAGATAAGTTTGAAAATATATTTTTTGTAGTTGTATAAAAATGTTGTATCCTAAACATTGTTGCAGATAAACATGTCCTCCTGATCAATCCCTCAGTTTTTTCAGGTAACGTCTGTGCATCTGTTGAAAATCTGCTAACAGTCTCGAGAGCTGGAGGTTTGCGTGTTCTGGCGGCACCGGAGGGCGATGTGTGCAGTCAAGCTCCTGCGACTGGAGGAGGTGATGGAAAACCCAAATCACAACCAGGGGTTCAACCTGGAACCGCAGGGCCTCCTGCACATCCAGGTACAAGATCTCAGCAGAGGAAGAATCTGATGACATATCCTTACTGGTGAGGAGAATGAATATTAAAGAAATGTTAGTAATCTGTTTCCTTTCAGTTTCAGTTCATCGACACCGTGGTGGAGCGGCAGCCAAAACTGAGACGTCAGCGCTGCATTTTCACTAAAGAGAGAGGTAGACACAAACATCTCTGCAGCACTGACAGATTTGCTTTTACTTCTGTTTCTGCATCATTAATGGTTTTTCCCCCAGGAAAGAATTTCCTCCGAGCTGCTCAGATGAACATGAACTTTGCCACATGGGGTCATCTGATGATGAGCATCCTCCCTCACTACAGCTCCTTCACCACCTTCAGCTCACATCTCTCCACGACGTCCGACCTGATCGGAAACAGCACCCCCCATCCGACGGAAAAGAAGCCAGAGCTGACATCTTCACTGCCAAGGTAAGAAACTACAGCGCTGTAAAACATCCATCTGTCAAATTTTATTTATCTTCCAAACTGACAGATTTTCATGTCATATTCTAAAGTGATCTCTATCAATAGTTCATCAAAACTGCTGAAGGTTTTTGAAAGTTTTTCTTTCAACTTTGCTTGTGTTTCATCTTTAGCAATTTGCTCCTGTTTGTTAAGGTTATAGATTTTATGTTACCAATGAATGAATTTTCCAGATATGAGATCCTAACGTTGGTACCTCGCATTCTTCCTGTCCACCAAAGTGCTTCTGAGAAACACATGAAAAAACTTTTAACGTGCTGTGAATAATTTCCTCATTTACAGATTTTATTCTTTTTGCTTTTGTAGCACATTTAAGTATTTTAGATAATTAAAAAATTAAAACCGGACAGAAATAATCTTAATCAATACAAAACGTCTTCAAACGATGATTTTATTTTAAGGGAAAAAATGTTCCCCCTCTTGTAAATGATAAATGAACTGTGATTAGCCATGTTTTTTGGTTCAATTTCAATAGTCACACCCAGGCCTAATTACTGCCAGACCTTAAACAGAACCAAATCAAAGGATCTCAATAAGCATCACAATCACATTCAGATTGATAGAAATCCAAAAACATGTTCTGAAGGTTTTGCCTTTTTCAGTTTATTTCCCTGTGTTCATTATTTCTAGAAATGTGTTGCCTCATTAGTTCATTCCTTTGAGTTTAGTTTCTTAGCTTATACTTGTGTTCTGTTTCACATCTGGGTTTTATTTCTCTTAGATCACTGTTAGTCTTTCCCCCTTGGTTTGTAGTTTTCTTATTTCTCAGTTCAGCTCCATTCATCTTATTAGTCTCCCTCCCTCAGCTTCCCTGCTCTTATTCTGCCACAGCTGCTCCACATTTCCTCTGATTAGCTCTTCTAGTTCAATTGTCATTTTCCACTCCTGCCTCAGTATATAATCTCACTGGTTGTCACAACTTGCTGGATTCTTTTGTTATCATGCCCGTTACCTTGTCCATTGTCTGTCCTCATTTACTCATGTAATCCATGTCTGATATTAAAATATGTTAGATGATCTACACAGCCAGTAAGAAGTTTACATCCACTCATTCTAAGCATTTTAAACATAGTCTACAAGTCTTTAATCTGACTGAATTTGTGGTCACCTTCATGTTGGCGTGCTCATTTCCTCTGAAACCAGTTTTAATCTTTGTTTGGACTCAGTGTTCTGTTAGAACATGCAGTTGTCGCCAGGTTTCAACCATCTGGGCTTCACTGTCACCCTTAGAGGAGAGCACACTAGTCAGGAGGTTCGAGAATAACCCAGAAACCAACAAGGCTCAGGACGGTAATGAACTGGAAGGTACTGGAACGTCTCTGTCCACAATAAAGCCAGTTTTATTGTCATTATAGCGGGAGTCAAACAAGAAAGAAGCCCCTCCTCCAAAATCCACAGCTTCAAGCATAAATGTGGTATCATGGTGTGGGGCTGTTTTTCTGCCAGTAGTACTGGTGCATTGCACGAAGTCGGTGGAATAAAGCTGAGGACTGCCTCCAAATTCTTGAACTTTACCTCTAATCAGCAGCTGGAAGGTTAAAAGTTGGACACAGTTCTGTGTTTTTAACAGCTGTGATGAGTGAATGCAAACCTCTGACTGGAGCTGTATGTCAGGGAACTACTTTTATAGGGGTGTAAATACTTCTACCTCATTCATAAAGGGTATATGATGTGATCTTTTAATAAGAATAATTATATTTTGCACTGATACTGTAAATCTTACTGAAGTTGTTGCTTTATGTGTTTATTCAGCGAAACTCCGTTAATCAGATTGAGTGTCTGTGAGGACCAGCCGCCTCCCATCAGCCTCGAGCAGCAAGAAAGCTCTCCCAACGTCATCACCACAGAAGACAAAACATCTTCAGTGCCTGCACTGCAAGAAAAACGGGTAGATAAATATTCATAAATCTGCTTTAAACACCAATGAATACCTTATTTAATTCTCTTAACTCTAAGTCTGTAACTTTCTAATTTTATTTTTATTTATGTAAGAGAAAATGACTTTGAATTTTGTCATTCAACATAAACTGTTTATTCCTGTCATCCAATTCAAGCTTTTCCAATACAAAAAGTTATTTTTAAAAGCATTTTTGTATGAGACCATCTTCTCTTGTATAAGAACCATCAGCACCGGTGCCCCCCAGGGCTCTGTTCTCCTCCCACTCCTTTTCTTCCTCTACACAAATGACCGCAACCCAGCAGACCCGTCTGTGAAACCCCTGAAGTTCATACCACTGTTATTGGTCTGATTAACTGGTGTGGTCAGGAGCTGCTGGTCATCTTCTATATGGCCATAATTCAGTCTACCCTGTCTTCGTCCATCTCTGTGTTTTTTGGCTCATCGTCTACAGAGAAGATCAGTATATCTTCCCACAAATTTTGTATTTTTATGTAATTTAAATTCAAAAAGAAAATTTGATATGAAATTATTTTTTAGGTTCTGGTGCAAAGAAATATGAATTAAAAGATTCAACATAAAAATAAATAGATTGGCAACTGAAATTCTCATAATTTAACAAGTCAGCTGTGATGAAAAAGCTAAAGAAAATAAATCCAAATTCGTTTTTTGTTCTTTTTTGCAGATATCCGTACACCATCCATCCAGTCTAAACACTGCAGAAGAATGTGAGGATCAGCCTGTATCTGCCCTGAAGTAAATACAGTCACATGTAGATGTTATCTTCTAAAGTGTAAAACGCTTGAATGAGACATGACCTTTTCTGTTTGCATGGCCGTTTCTCTAAAGGATGAAGGTTGAAGATTTTAAATATACGTCAGTTCTGGGACGTGGACACTTTGGAAAGGTGACAGATAAAATCTTTTTCCTCTGAGTTCAATAAAACTTCCTGTCTTGATGTTTCTCGTTCGTTTTTTGTGTGAACAGGTGCTACTGGCTGAGTTCAAGAAGACAGGAAGACTGTTTGCCATTAAAGCCTTGAAGAAAAGAGACATTGTGACTCGTGATGAAATGGACAGGCGAGTGAAGCTTCAAAAGATCTGTTTGTATAAAAACTTTTGGCTTTTACCAAATAATAGATATGGAGGTATGTCGCCATGAGATATGTGAGGCCACAGGCTATGAGGGGCTCCATAATCGGAATCAGCATTTTACTGCAGAAATTTAGCTCAGATGTTTGTGTTTCGGGTTGCCTGAACCTTTCTTGCTTTGGTTTTCTGCAGCCTTATGAGCGAGAAGAGGATCTTTGAGATGATCAACGCCTCCAGACACCCATTCTTGGTCCACCTTCACGGCTGCTTCCAGACCTCTGACCATGTGTGTTTTGTCATGGAGTATTTACCAGGCGGCGACCTGATGATCCACATCCACAGTGATGTCTTCTCAGAAGCACAGACCAGGTTTGCACAAGGTCTGCTTGTCTTTAGTGTGATTGGACACTTGAACTTAATATTTTTGCAACTCTTTACTTGTTTGTCTATGTTTCTGCTGCACAGGTTCTATTCAGCATGTGTCCTGCTGGGTTTAGAGTTCCTGCATCTGAATAAAATCATCTACCGGTAGGTCACACTGCCCACAGTGATTTTACATCATCTAGTAAAACATTGTGTTATTGTACATGCTTTTTGATGCAGAGATCTGAAGCTGGATAACATACTGATGGATGCTGAGGGATTTGTGAAAATAACAGACTTTGGACTTTGTAAAGAAGGTAAAATTATTATACATTAAGTAAATAGATTTTTGGTGCATTGCTTGAAGGAATTCTAGATTCTAGGTTATTGTTCTCCTTATTTTCATTTGATAATGTATCATTGGTTTAATTTGCTCAAATCTCTTAGTAAGTTAATAAGGACTTTTTCTTCTCAGCACTGGTAAGAGATCTAAATTATATTTCTGGACAGGGATGGGTCATGGAGATCAGACCTCGACCTTCTGTGGAACTCCAGAGTTTCTCGCCCCCGAGGTCCTGACTGATGACACCTACACCCGAGCCGTGGACTGGTGGGGGATGGGGGTCCTCATCTATGAGATGCTTGTTGGAGAGGTTGGTGGAACATGTTTAGTACTCCACAACAAAACCACAAAAAAGTGTTTTCATGTTGCATTTCTGACCTCTTTGGTCAGTAAGTAAGAAAAGATACATTTTAATAATTTGATCATTTGTAACATCAAGGCTGACTTAGCATTGCTCTGCCTTCCTGCTAGTCTCCCTTTCCTGGTGAAGATGAAGAGGAGGTGTTTGACAGCATCGTAAATGATGACGTGCAGTACCCAACATCTCTTCCCACTGATGCCATCTCCATCATGCAGAAGGTAATGGGATAAATCATCTTGGTCAGAAACATAAATAAATAAAAAAAGCTGATGGTCCTTATGAACAGGAGCAGAGTTCATTTTTTGGTGTGGGAGAACCTTGACGAGAGACATGAGACAAAAAAATAAGAGAGAGGGGTCACGTTCCCTCATCTGGAACGTGACCCCGTAAAAATTGATGTCCATTAACACCAAAAACATCAACAAAAAAAAGGACTTCAGTTAAATGCTATTGAAGATTTGCAGTAGCCCATTCACTGTTTCAGCCCCAAGGTGGTAAAGCATCTCAATGAACCAAATGGGCATCCATCCCATCTGATTGAACATTTATTTGCTCAGATGAAGAGATGGAAAAAATGTTTTTCCTCCTAAGAGAAGTTAACTAGTTATCATACCTAAAGTAGCCTCAGTTGAGGAGAATTACATCGTTCTCCATTTACCAGTGGTGTTCCCCAAGGCTCATTACTGGGGCCCATTAAATGTTACAATTTATTAACTTCACCATGGCTTTTTTTTTTTTAAACACACAAAAGAGAACTCACTTTCCCTTTTATGCAGATGACACCCAGTTCTGTCTCTACCAAACAAATTTCTACTAAACTTGTACTTATTTTTAAATTGTCCCCCACAGTGGATCCAAATCCCCAGTTTGTCACTGATCATTGGCAATTCCTCAAGACCTACTTCACACATCATGTGACATTTTAATGAAAAGAGGGTAAAATATTACATTATTGAATTGAACATCATCAATTGTCTGCAATTCCTTTTAGGTAAACATATACAAAATAATTTTATTGTAGTAAAAGTTGTGCATCTAGTTATCTTGGTACAAAACATAAAGTACATGGCCTGGCAACATGGCATTAAACAGTTTGGGAAATAGAAAATAAGGAGAGATTTCCAATAAATTGGAATCAAACTATACCTAATAGTGATTGTTGTGGCAAAAAAGAGGAGAGCAGCCAATTGAATATTTTTTATTAAATTGACTTAAGGCAAGCAAGCCTTAAGCATTAATTAAGGCTTGCCTCCAAGTAAGCAACCTCCAAGTCCAAGGCCATGGTTCTTGAGCAGCAAAGTGTGGCTTGTCCTCTTCAGGTTCGAGGGGAGTTCCTGCCTCACGTGGGGGAGATCAAGTATCTTGGTGTCTTGTTCACAAGTGAGGGCAGAATAGAGCGAGAGATCGACCGCAGATCGATGCGGCTGCTGCAGTAATAGGGACACTGTGCCAATCCGTTGTGGTGAAAAGAGAGCTGATCCGAAAAGCGAAGCTCTCGATTTACCGGTCGGTCTACGTTCCTACCCTCATCTATGGCCATGAACTTTGCATCATGACCCAAAGAACAAGATCAAGCATACAAGCGGCTGATGAGCTCAGCCATCCGGGAGGGGCTCGGAGTAGAGCCGCTGCTCCTCCACATCGAGAGGAGCCAGTTGAGGTGGTTCGGGCATCTATACCGGATGCCTCCTGGACGCCTTCCTTGGGAGGTGTTCCAGGCACCTCCCACCGGGAGGAGGCCCAGGATACGACCCAGGACACGCTGGAGGGACTATGTCTCTTGGCTGGCCTGGGAATGCCTTGGGCTCCCCTGGAAGAGCTGGAGGAGATGTATGGGGAGAGGGACGTCTGGGTGTCTCTACTGAGTCTGCTGCCCCCGTGGCCCGGTCCCAGATGAAGCGGACAACAAGGAGTACAAGTAATTTTTAATTTATTTCTTGACTGAAAAGTAACAAAAACGAACTGTGACTTTCCAAATATCCAAATACTTACCAGCTGTGATTTTTGTGTACGGTGACACCATTAGTTCAGACCCTTCTGCCAAGCAACACCAAATCTACCGGTCTTGCAGGAGGCTGGTACTTTAATTGGAATTAATAACTCTGAAGAGATAATAAAAACATAAAAACCCTTAAGTGAATTAAAACATATCTTAAACAGGACACCTTTCTGTATTTTTAGCTGTTGAAGAAGAACCCTATGAAAAGGCTCGGAGCTGGAGAGAGAGATGCAAACGAGGTCAAAGGAGAGAAATTCTTTGAGGTAAATCAGATTACTTTTATTTTCTTGAACATGACTGAAGCTGAATTTCAGCTGTGAAACGTCTTAAATATCTTTAATGTGTAAGACTTTCATCTTAATATAGCACTGATCTGACAGCAACTAACCTGCTGAGAAGCACTGAGCTGTTGGTGGCTGGGACCTTGGGGGTCAAATCTTCTTATGACACATTTCTGCATCTGCAAAAGTCTGATAGAGTTTGACTTTTTGAAACTCTGCAGACTATTGACTGGGAAGCCCTGATGGCCAAGAAGTTAAAGCCACCTTTCGTGCCGTCGATCAAGGAGCCCACAGATGTCAGCAACTTTGACAGCGACTTCACTCGCCTCCAGCCGGTCCTTTCTCCTCCCTCCAAGCCCTTCAGCCTCTCGACAGACCAGCAGGAGGCTTTTGCAGACTTTGACTTCTGTGCTTTGCATGGTTGAACGAAGGTCTAGAGAGACCAGGAGGCAGAAATTAGCAGCAACTTGTCGGTGTTACTGTCCAGTTCGACGGGTAACAAACAAGTACCAAATATGCATGTTGCCAGGTATGATTATTCAGTGTTTCCTTCAGTGATAGAAGTTGCAAGAACACTGACGTTATTATTTGTTCTAGTGCTGTATTAGCTGGTCAATAATACAGTAAACCGAAGTAAAATTTGTCATTATTATCATTAACAAAACCTCACTCTAGACTCTGGTAACATTGTTTTGCTCTCGCCTGTAACACCATTTAGACCTCAGTGACGGATTATAAAAGACAAACAGTTGTCAGAAAGAAACAAAAGACTAGGCATAGTGTAGCAGAAAGTGGTATTGATCTGTTTTAACAAGCAGGACTTTCATCTTTTAATCAGTTTAAATCTCACTGGATGATATTTAAAGAATGTCTCTTGACCCAGTCTTGACTGCATCTTTGAATGAAAAACCTTTCTGGTCGTTTCTGCAGCTCAATTATTTACAGACAGCACAAAGCTATCAATACAATAACGCTGACTGTTTTCAGCCATCGTACAATCAACAACTAGCTGTCGATTAGTTAAACAATTGGTTATTTTTAACAGAGCAGAGGACGTGACGATAGACACTATAATCTGTGTGGGGGTTCAGACTTTGATTCGACTTTTAATCCTAAACAAAAACACACTTTGTTTTTTTATCAGAGCATTTTTTTCTGTGAAACATATCTGGTCTGATGAAATATGTTTCACTGAGATGAATGTAGGATGCTTGAAGAAAATTACATTATTTAATATTTTGTAAACATTTTCTATTTTACTTTTCTAGTTTATCAAGAACAAAAAAAACGCAAATTAACTGTAGAGATGCAACACGTTCAGTACAGATGTGTTTCAAATGTCCACTTTCTCACTCTACTCACTATATAAAGTAAAAAGTTGCATATAAGGAATAATAATAATAATTAATATTAATTTAGACTTTATTGATCTCACAATGGAGAAATTATTCTCTGCATTTAACCCAACCCTTAGGGAGCAGTGCTGCTCTCAAACCACTAGGATACCACTCCTCCATAATGAATGACTTTCTTGTCTATGTACAGTGAACATGGGAACGATGAAGTGAGGTGCAATCAGAAAAAGTGAAAAACTACATTACACACACTACTATATACAAAAATAAATATAAATCGAGTATCAGGCATACAAGTAAAAACCACATTGAAAAGTCAAATTGTTCTGTCGTATAACACAAACAAGGCAGAAACAATTAAATCAAATTAAATCAGTAAAACAAATGGAAATAAGTTAACCTAAGTAGAAAAAGTATTCATTGGCATGATATTATATGTGATTTGGACATATTAATGTTTTTTAAGGAGCCTTACTGCCGTGAGAAAGAAAGTTATTGAACAACAAAGTTTTTGATTTAATAGACCTGAAACATCTGCCAGAAGGTAACAGTTCAAACCGATGGTCAGCAGGGGAGCAAAAAGTACTTTAAGATGTTGTTGGCTCTGGAGATCTGCAGAGAGTGATTGGCGACTGTTGCCAATGTCTGTAATGGAGGGCAGGAGTACCTCCTGTGACTTTTCAGCAGTCTGTGATTCTCTGGAGAGATTTTTTGTCAGCAGTAGAAAATCCAGAGTACCAAAACAGTGATGCTGTATGGTAACATGCTCTCAATGGAGGCTCTGTAGAAGGACAACAGCAGCTCATCGCATAAGTTTTTATTTCTGAGGATCCTCAGGAATACAGTCGTGAGTTTATAATGAGAAAAGGAGGGGCTCAACATGCAGCCCTGTGGAACGCCGGTAATGAGACTGATGATGGAAGAGAATATATTGGGAAGCGGTAAACACACTAATAAAAAATCATTTGGTATACGTGAATACAATGAAAAAATTATCTGTTTTTTCTACTAGCCCAGAACACAGCATATGCTTCTGTATTTACACTTGGTTCTCCTACCCTGGACCAATATGACCAATACATAGACTCACCTGGTTTGTAGTGACAGGTTCTGGTTCGCTTGGAGTTTTCTCTGTGTGAAAAGAAACCGTTAACAAACTCAACAACTGATTCGCACTAAAGTAAACAAGTTATGGATGTGAAACGACCTTACAGTTAGAAAAACATCCATGTGTTTTCACTGGAAAATGTTTTCCCCTCTTGTTTTCTCGTCCCTCTCATCTTCTGCTCCTCTGTACGTAGGGACGCAGTTGGCAGTGTTGAAATTATTAAAGTAAAAAAACTTGAACTGATCCTAAGAGCAAGACTTTGAAAATGTGATCTCAAGAATGGTCTTGAGACTAAAGCCATAAGCGGTCTCCAATACCAGAATAACAGGCTGTTAGCTTGACTATGAATGAGTAGCTGTTAATTCAACTATGAGTTGCTGTGACCTTGACAGTTTGATTAGGTATTAGCGCTACTATAAGTAGCTGTTAACGTTGACTGTTAGCTCAACTATGAGTAGCTGTTGAATGTAACTGTAGCTAGCTGTTAGCTTGACTCTGAGTAGCTTTTAGCTTTGAGTGACTTTTAGCTTGACTATGAGAAGCTGTTAGCTTGACATTGATTAGCTACTAGGCTCCCACTGTAAGATACTGACTCTTCCACAATGGCTCCAAGCGAAAAATTAAATAAATACAAATCTGTAAAATATGTTTTCTAGCTTGGTGCTAATTTTATGGTTCAAGTGGAAAGTCTCCCTGAAATCACTAGCAGAGCTAAATTTGTTTAAAACAATAGAATCTTTGACATAACTTAGGGCTTAACACTACATTTTGTCTGTCAATCTGTTACATCGTTTTAAGAAAATTACAATATATTCAGTCATATATCTGTAAATAAATTAGTCTAATTTATTTATACCAAACCAGCCAATCAAGGCCTTTTAAACCTCCTGGTGTTTAGTACAGATTTAGCTTGCTGTTTGGCCTTTGCTTATTTATTTATTTACAATACTTAACCTTTAGGGAAACCTTCTGTGCTGCCGTTTCTATGCATCACTGTGACAGGCTTTGCTCACTGCCTTGACAAATGAATAAGTTAACCCAATGTCTGATTTTAGGTAGCGAAGACACGCAGTAACATATCAGTCTCTTCCAGACCAACTCTAGAGGTACATGACACCATTGTTAACTTGTGCACTAGAAATTCTGTAATAGCTAGCAGTATAAAAGAAGCCATAAATAATCTACTATAGCCATAATAGTAGTTAAATGTCTGCATATTTATTTTTGCAAGTGGAAATGCTGCGCTACTGAGTTTAGATTGGCAATATTAGGGCAAAATAATGAAAAGATGACAAGAGCAACAGGGAGTTTTTGAGGAAGAATGCTGAGATTAAAAAAATGCACCATACACAAAATATTTCTTTATAGTTTCTTAGTGATGTGTTTTCAACAAACCATTTTTACATCAGTTTTTGGTCCATTGATGAATTCTACTGTTTGGTCAAAATTCAACAGGTTAACAGTACCAAAGCACTCTGCTGTAGTCTGTCCGTAAAGCACTTTACCCTGCAGCTGGCTTTTAAATTTAGACAGGCTACATTCGGTGAATGTAGCATGATGTTACCTGAAATTCTTCTACTTGAGACAAATTTTTGTCCTGCAAATTAGAAATCCCAAATGAGTTAAATGTTGTCAAACTTAGGGAGCCCAAATTTTTGCCAAATTACATGTTCACAAAACACAGAAATGATAAAATGATAACATGTGTAAAAATCTTTAAGCAGGAGATATAAGAGCAGCATAGATGTTCACTATTTATGCATTGCAGCGGTAATTGTAAATGTGCTGCATTGTAAATGGGATTTTTCTAAGAATGGCTGAAATATTCTTTATTCCTGACACAAAAAATAAAATTATTTACTCTTCCTCGTCCTTCACACCTATGGAGTCAGAATCAACAACAACCATGGCACCTGATCTCTTTTCTAACATAAAATAGCTGAAATTAAGTTTTAAAAAATTCATTCAGGAACAACACAAACATCAGAAACATAAAGTTTCCAATATTTCATTTATTCATCGTTGTGACGTTTAAACAGAAAGCTGATTGGACAGAGGTAAAACTCTGATTTTCATGTAAAAACACATTAATTGACCCGACGACTCAGAACATTATTTTATGTCTCCAATTATCAATTTGCTACAACATGTTGGATTCATACTAATATGTGTTTAAATAGATAATTTTAAAAATGAAAAAAATCTCAAAATCTCATGACCCCACTGCAGTACCTTCACAGACCTACTAGAGGTCACGACACCCTTGTTGAAGACCTCTGCTTTAATGACAAGATCCTGAGGGATTGTCCCTGAGCTCCACTGGGTATTTTGTTCAGCTAAACCAGGAAGTTGCAGCAGGACATTTAGCAAACTTGTAGCACTTTAAGCTGCTGCTGAATATTACATGTTATATGTTTGTCCGAAATGCATTTAAATGTCTGTGTGAAGCATCCCAAGTAGGAATGTCAGTCTGTACAGACGTACCCCATCACAACATGCATATCAAATGTGTTTTAATGTACTTAATAAATACAAACAAATCAGTACAGTAAAAAAATGTTTGCCTCTGTTTTTTTCTGCAGGATTTCATCTGTACATGTTGAACAGTTATAAATAAATGACTTACAGCAGTACATACAGGCAGTTACAGACTTAAAGGCAGTTAGTGTTGCAGGGTCATAACTCAGACCTGAGTAAAGTATTGAGCTCCAATTGCTCCAATCACACTGAGTGGCTTCTTGCTTTCTTTAAAGGTTCTGGTTAAATATGTAAACACTGTCTTAAGTGTACACACGTCAAAACATCTGTACAAACAGGGCTTTGTGTGTCTGTCTGCATGTTCTTGTTGTGCATCAACAGCTGGGTGGCAGTGATGACGTGTGCTGAAACTAACTGCAAAATGAGGGAAAGGTCTTCAGTGAACTTTAAACTTAACACCAAGATCCGTCTCCGAGTCGCTTTGTTATCCTTTTTAGACCTGATACAGAATATAATGCACCAGTTCTCACACTTGTTCTTTGGTTGCATTTTAAAAAACAATAATACTGCACAAAATCACTTGATCAAGTCCTCAGTTCTTAATAGTTTGCTTTGAAGCACTCCGGCTTTGCAGGAAACTTTTAAATAATGGTTTTGATCAACAGTTCTCCAGACTTGCTTCACTGCCTATTTGCCTTTTTCAGAACCCTTTAAACAATAAAAAGGAAATTTGGCACCTAGAAAGCAAAATATATGACAAAATTAATGAGATTCTGCAGCAAACAAACAGTATGTCCTTCATTTAAAAAAACTAAATTTAACACATTGAGTTCAGACAGAATTTGAGGTGTTTTTCTTGTAGACCTGCTCCCACATCACTGTCCTGCAGATGCAGAAGAAATCCCAGAGGTTGCAGAAAACGCCTCGGTCGAACGGGTTCTCCTCATCCTCGCAGTTCTTCAGGTAAGAGATTCTGTGACGGGACATGAACTCCCAGGTAGTGCAGTTGATTGAGACCAGGTAGAGGTGGCAGCCCAGCAGCAGCAGCGTGACCCAGGAGAAAACCCCGACTATTGTGAGCGCCCCCAGAAGAAACCCGTTAGCTCTGAGCCACAGCTCCCATGTAGTACCTGGAGAAATCCCCGACCTAAAACATACACCACAGAGTAAAACTTCCACCGCTTCTCTAATCTCAGGAAATTAATTACTATAAATTTGGTCTTGAATATAATGTCCTTTAAAAGGGCCCATGTCTTACATCCTGTCGGCTTTGGGAGAGCTGATCCAGGTGTTACTAGATAGAACAACATTCCAGCTGTGGGATGCAGAAAGCGTTAGGAAGTATTTTTAACAATAACTCCAGTTTTGATGTCCTGTTTCAGGTTGTTGACTATGTCTTGTATAAAGCATGGTACTCAGGTATCAGTCAGGGCTCCCTCTGTCTACAGCTGCAGCTAAACTTATTACCTGGACAAACTGTAATCAGATCTCCTGCGCCCCTGACTCCATGTTCTAATTTCCCATTGATTTGAAACTAATCTGATAGATCATTTCCAAAATGTTTAAAATAATTACTACAGATTCAAGCCCTACAGCTTGGAGTTATTCATAAGAGACGATAAGATCTTATGTTGTTCACGTTATGCAAGTCTTGACCTACTGACACTGATATTCTATCGTTGAGGCTTTTAAAAATGCCTGTTTTCACTTTTCTCATCAACGGATAAGTTGTTTTTCATTTAACTGTTTTGTCCCAAACTCTTTTGCACATTTGTTAATAATAATAATAATAATAATGTTTGGCGTATCTTAAATACTAGTATTTAAACAGTTTGTTTTTCATTATTATGGTATAAATAAGCAGCAGCAGATAGAGGGAATAACCGTGGTGATTAAAAGAAAATGTGATAAAGATTCTGATTTGAATGCTTTAAAGCTATTGCGGTCACCATTCAGCTGAAAGGCTTCACATTTGATCTTTGAACTTTCAGATGATCCTCAAGTCAAAATGTTCTTGAACAACAGATTACAGCTCCCTCTTACACAATGTGCTCTCTCTAAAGGTTAGCATGGGTTACCTAATTCAGTCAGATGCTGGAGAGATAAACTGCAGTGCTCTGGCAACACATGATTCAGCTACCCTGACTTCTGACTGGAGGGTAAACTGAGGCCACATATATTCACTCTCCCAGTAGATATGGTCTTTCATCTTAAAGCTTATAGAAATGCAGCTTTGAGTAGACGTACAGAGCGATGTGAAGGGCCCACAGCAGGACCAGCAGCTGCACCAGCAGGTAGGCGAAGAACCAGCGGTGGTTCCTCTCCCCAACGCAGTTCTCAATCCAGGGACAGTGATGGTCGAAGCGCCGCACGCAGCGTTTGCACGTCTGACAGTGTTTGGCTCTCATTGGCTGCTGCTCAGGACACAAACAGGAAGACAAATATGTCATTTCTCAATCGAGTTTCTACTTTTTTCAAAGTTTAGGCATTCGCTCCTTCTCATGAGGACAGTAGCAAACATTTTTAACCCCTATTAAGCCAGAAGGCCAGACCAATTAAAACCCAACACCTCCTGAAAACTACTGAAACACCTTGAACCTTTTTACATTCTGTCACAAACGTCAATGTATTTAATGACCATCACACAGTCCTGCATAACTGTGAAGCGGAAAAAAATTACTTATGTTATTCAAAATGTTTCACAAACAAAACTCTGAAAAGTGTGGCGTGCATTTGTATTCAGCCCCACTGAGGCAATCCTTTCTAAAACCACATTTTACTGCAGACACAGCTGCAAGTGTTTTGCGTTAGGTCTCTACCAGCTTACACATCTAGAGACTAAAACCTTTGCCCATTCTTCTTTACAAAAGAACTCAAGCTCAGTCAGATTTGATAGAGAGCCTCTGTGCTGCAGTCTCCAGTCTTCTTCAGCCTCTAACAGGTTTTTTCCAGGATTGTTCTGTATTTAGCTTCACCCATCTTTGCATCAACTCTGATCAGCTAACCTGTTCCTGCTGAAGAAAAGCATCCCCACAGCATGATGCTGCCACCACCAGGTTTCACGCTGAGGATGGTTTGTTCAAGAGGATGTGAGATGTTAGTTTTCCTCAACAAATAAAGTTTCACATTTTCACCTCAAATGTTAAACTTTGGTCTCATCTGAAAAGACTATATTCTCCCAGTATTTCACAGGCTTCTCTAAATGTTGTTCAGTGAACTTTACATATGCTAGAATGTTCTTTTTCTTCAGCAGTGGAGTTTTGCGTGGTGAGCATGCATACAGACCATGGCAGCTGAAAGCATTCCTTCTTCTTTTCTTTGAATCAACTATACCTGCCAATTCTTAGTATTTCTGAAGGTCTCCACAAGTGTTCCTCGGCTCTTGCAGAACTCTTATGATTCTTTTCAGTCCTCTGTCTGAAATCATGCAGGAAGCACCTGGCCGTTGCTGGTTTATGGTATAATATTGTTCTTTGCACATTATAGCCCCTACAGGGCTCGGTGGAACCTTCAGTAGTTTAGAACTTCTTTCATAGCCAATACATACTCAAAAAGAACAGATAAATTAGTTCTTTTACTCAAGGAGCCAAGAACAGGACCAAAGTTCTTTCTAGCCTGGACATTTCATACATCACAAGAACTTAAGTGCAGAACTCTTGGAACGTCCTCATAGGTCCCTTATTGGTTTTGAGATGTTTCTTGTGCATCCTCCTCAGTAACAAGACAACGTTTTATGGCCCAACAGCTGGGACTGAATTAGCTGATACTAATTTACACTGAGTGGCAGGATTCCTTTAACTACTGAGAGAGTCCAGCTGGTTTCCCGACTCTCCAGATCTTTCCGCATGTCTCTTTCCATATGTGTCTCAAGCTGGTGTAAATTCTCAGTCATCCAGGACATGACAACCCTAAGCGATTAAGTAGAAGGCCACTGGACCTCTTTTCTCTTCTTCTCAAGAAAAGGAGTCCAGTTGTCTTCTACTTAAGAACTTGGCATTTGCTCATGTGTCCATTTTATTACATACCACCTAATTTATGGACATCTATGGTTTGACTTCTTGAATGTGTAGACTGGGTCGTTTATTACCGGTATCTGGTGAGAATTTCATGTCAACTCAATCTTTAGAAATATAGTTACTAAAAAAACTGATGTGTTCAGTATTTATTTTATCTGCTGTTCCTACAAACTCCCTCATGGAGAATTATATAAAACCACAAGAACAATATCTTTTGTCTCCAAAGACATATAGATGTTTACACCACTTCTATTTTTCATTCCGAGCAGGCAGGCTTTCTTGTAATCTTTCAAAGGGTTCTTGATCAGTAGTTTCCAGGCTTTCTGATGTTCATTTTTGTAGGGTTTTGGCTGCTTTTTCACTCATTTTCTGCCTGGTCTTTGTACCTGACAATGACAGCATACTGTGCACTAAACAAATTCTCAGGAAAGAGGATAGGTGAAGGAGAGAGAATGAGTATAAGACCTTAAAAGGTCAGCTAGGACCTGACACTTTTGATATTTTACATTCAATCAAATAAAGGGGTAAAATTGGTCTTTCTAACAGATAAAACTAACAAAGTTTATGTTTCTCAAGCCACATGGTCAGAATGTATTGACTTAAACAAAAAATCCCTTAGACACGTTCAGATTTTGAACAAAAGCAGCCAATGTCCAAAGAAAATCTCTGAGAAAGCCTAAAAAACTATTAACCAACAGGACTTTAAAGAATTACAAGAAAGTTGGAGTAGCTGGATGGAAAATTTTCAGGCAGTGAGTGCAGGATCAGAAGTTGCTGTATCAACATGAGCCTGTGGAGACCGGTTACCTGCAGCAGACAGTACCCGCAGCGTCGCAGGCGAGGGGTCGACGACTGCGTAATCATCGACTCCATTTCTTCATTTGAACCTTGACCACCCTACATATAAACAGACAGGTGTGGGTCATCACAGAGGCCAACTTTCACACCCACAGTGAACTTTTACCTGCTAAACTGTGGCCCACATAGCAAACACTATCTATATCCTTGCTGACTGCTTTTTATAATAAAACACACCCCTCTACCCCCTATTCACACAAGCTGATATTTCTATCAAGGTGTACCTTAGTTTTGGTGATTTATTTCTTTTTAACTGATCGTTACCTTCACCGTGTCAGTGAGAACAAATCCAGGGTCCATTAAAGAGACGGTGAAGTATAAAAGCACGGACAGCAGAACGAGCAGGAAGAAAAGAGCAGGCAGCAGCAGCTCTCCTCGCTCCTCACATCTCCGCAAATCTGCACACACATTACCTTCTTTAATCAAGCAATCAGGGTTAGAGTTTTCCTGTGAACTCTTTCTAGAAGAATTCATATTATATTTGTGTTCAATGCATCTTGTTTTAGGATGTTTGGCTCAGTAAACCTGCAAGCGTGGAACACCAGAGATGGTCAGCGTAAAATGGACTCAGAAACAACTAAACAGATGTTCTGTTTAAAGGAATAGTCCTGATGTTTTGAAGCGGGGTTCTGCTGAGCGGTTTTGACCAGTTATTACCTCTGCTGTTAAAATGTCAGGTTTTTGTAACATAAAAAAGAGACTTTGATAAATCTTTTTGAAAATGTTGTGTTATGGAAATTTTAGTGCCTTGCTTTCGTTGCTCCTTCATACTCTACAGGAACTGACAAAAGTATTAGAACCCCTCTGTGTTATTCTATTCTTCTCTGTTTAGTCTTAGACTAATGGTTTCTCAGCCTTCTGCTTGCAGCTGTCTGAGATAATATGTACGCCACACTGTTAAGATTATGTCTAGGACAACAGGTCTCATGAGAGGCACCTTGAAAACTGTTGTAGCTTCTATGAGAACTTTTACTTTGTCTGGTCAGAATGATTTGGCACATCTTCAATGCTGTAAAATCCTTCTCTCTTGCAAGATTCTAATAAAGCTGATTCTGAGTGACAATCGTCAGTGTCTGGATGCGGATTTTTCTACAACAATTGTCACCAATAATCTGACATATACATCATGTGCAGGTCATGTGAAAAACAAAATTAAAGGAAAAGATACAAAAATAAAAAGTCCAATGACATTTATGGAGATCAATGTCTCCATAAATGTGCACCTCTTAAATGAATACCTTGTTGAAGCATCTTTCGGTTCAGTTTCAGCATTCAGTCATACTGAGTTCACACCAGCAGGTATTTCAGACCCGAAACCTTTACTCTTTGACCTTTTATTCAGGTTGAGATGGAATAGTATATTTTACTGCTGTTGGAGTTTTCTTCTTATCTATATTTTAAATAAATAATACATTTTTAAATGGTCAGTTTCACAGCGCCATTCTGCACAGTGATAACTGCAGTGAATTTATCTACTCATGCATTCATACACAGATTTGTTTACAGTTGTAGTTTTATTTTCATATATTCAACATTTCGGTGAACATCTGTTGTTGTAGTGTGATCTACAAATACAGTTTGCGTTGAGACAAACATCATTTTCTGCTTATAAAGTCCCCACAGAACTCAACATCCAAAGGTATGAACTATTCCTTTAAAAGCCCCTCATATAAAACACTCCAAGCAACCTTCCTGGAATCAGTTTAACGTCTGGAAGTTCTGTACAGATGTAACGGTAACATTTAGGCTAACTCACCATTGTTCAGGTAAACTGTGTCAGAACTCACCGGTGTTGTGCAGGAACAGAATGAGAGTTACGATCCATGTTAGCACGGTGTGACTGACCCGCACAAGAAAGCCAGACCGGAACAGACTCCGGACCATCTTCTTACCAACTCGACCTCTCAACCAGGTCCAGAACTAACTAACTAACAAAGAAAATCACAGAAAATTCTTAACTGCGCCAGGAAACAGACGAAGAACCCATCTCGGAGCTAGTTTTCCCGGTTAGATGCTACTGCAAACCGCTGTGGTAAAATACTTCCGTATTTTGGTACGGTAGCCTTTGCAGGACAAATTGTGCGAACTCAACAACTGTCAAATGTTATGTTTTATGAACGGATTTCCTAAACAAAAAACGTTAATAAATGGATCCTAATATCTTTAAAAAAAAAAACATCTTCTCACTGTATGACAAATATATTAGAAATCTGTTCAATAGAGTTAACCTCAAGTTAAATTACAAACAATGATTCCAATTTAAAGTAGTCTGATTTAGTGCAGTTATATTACAATTCAGTTAATCTCACATATATTTATATTATGTTCACATCTAATTCTTTGCATTAATTCAAATATTCAGTTTAGTTCAGAATGGATCTTAATGTTAATCCACGTATATTTGGTCCAGTTCAAACCAGTTTGTTCCAAACGGTCTAAGCTCCCAATGTAAAACAATTCAAACTGCAACCTATTCAGTTCAGTGTAACTAACCAGTTTGACACTTTCTAATTTGATTAAGTTAATTTATGTGAATTCTAACTTAATATACAGGTAAAATAAAAAAATAGAATATGTGTTCTGATATCAGATTAAAAGTACCTTTTTAAAATAACCTTTAAGCAGGTATTAAGCAAATCTTAAATGTCGTGTTTTCATTTCAAGTCCAAGTTCAGTCCAAAAAACTGGTCAAGATCAACACCACTGCTGAACAAAAAGGCCCGTCTCACATTTACCAGAAATGATACTTAAAATATTCTGTGGACTAATAAGAGAAAAGTGGACCTTTTTGGAAGGTTGTTTGTTTTATTACATCTGGTATAAAAGTAACAGCATGATGATCTGGTGCTGCTTTGCTTCTTCAGAACCTGGACAACTTGCAGTAATTGCTGGAACCAGGATTTCTGCTCTCTGCCAGAAAATCCTGAAGGAGAATAAAAGGCCATCAGTTTAAACCAGAAGCTCAAGCTCACTCGGGTTACCAGCAGGACAAGGATCCAAATGACACCAGCAAGTTCACTTCTGAATATCTGAAGAAAATTAAGATTTTGGAGTGGCCTAGTTAAAGTCAAGACTTAAATCTAATTGAGATGCAGTGGGATGACCTTAAATGCTTATAAAACCTAATAAGAAGGGTGGGTCAAACTCCTCCACAGTGATGTCAAGGAATCATAGCATAAGGTTCGCACATCTCGTTATTAGGTTTAGGGTCAACAACTTTTCCATCAGGTTTAGGGTCAGGTTGGTTTGAATCGCTTTTTTAAGGGATTTTCTATTTATTTGGGTTATTTTGTCTGACATAAAAAAGGTGTTTAATGATCAGAAACATCTAAAACAAACAGCAGCAGAAATCTGTAAGTAAGTTAGACTAAGCTGGTCCTTTATAGTTTAATGATGTGAGATTGTTTTTTCTGGATTGGGTCTTTCTAATAAATCCGTTCTGCCGTGTTTACCATTTTCTGTTTATGCTAAAAGCATGAAGAATAAACTCTAAGGTCACAGCATTCTCAGTTGTCTCCTCAAACCACCGTGAGTCATTGCTGGCAGAGTTTGATGTGACTTTAATCTTTCTCTGCTCAATATGGTTTCCTGAGACTCACTGATGCTTCTGGGAAACAGTCGATAAGATAAAGTACAAGAAGACGTATCCTCAGAAAATTACTGTTTAACTTGAGTTTCAGCAGAAACACTTCGTGGCTGAATGAGAAATGTACACAAACCCGATGATCATCATTTATCATACACTGATGTTTGATTGTGACCTATAACCTTTAAATCTGGGCTACATGGTGGGTCAGTGACTAGCACCATTGCCTTGCAGCCAGAAGGTCCAGGGTTTGAATGTTTTCCCTGTTCATGTGTGGGTTCTCCGGCTTCCTCCAACAGTCAGAAAACAGGTGTGTCTGTGCCTGGTTGTTGGTCCTGGGTGTCTCCGTGTTGCCCTTGGACAGGAGACACGTCCAGGGTGTTCCTCGCCTCTCTCCCAATGACCGCTGGAGATAGGCAGAAACAAGCAAATCCACGGATCTGCGTGGCCTCATCTTGAAACAGAAATGCCAAGGCTCCATGTGGGCTAACGGCATTACTTCAACACTCAGGGTCATGAGCACGGGGTTGTGTGCATTTTCTGTCTGAAGGCGGACAGAAGCAGGGGAGATGCAGGAGTCCAATCAACAGCAGAACATCTCTGTGTCGTTGCATACATGGAACCTGTAAATCCCAGCTTTCATGATAAACATGTTTTACTGTTTTTATCATTCTCTGAAATTGTATTATTTCACAGAAGGTCAACAGGGATAACGGGTCTAGGAGGGAAACCCAGACTTCCCTCTCCACAACTGGTATTCCCAGGCCAGAAGGGATACATAGCTGTGAGAACCTTCCAAAGGGAAACAACCAGAACGAATCTGAGTCTTCACACATCAGCTGACTCGTTGCAGCTCTAGTCCGAGTTTCCCTTGATGACAAAACTCCTCCTCATCCTGTCTCTAAATGCAGAGGAGGTGAATTTCAGATGCTTGTGATGGGCCCTGAAGGGGTCCACCCCACACTTTAATAATCTCCATCTTTGTGCCAGGAATGGGAACAGAGGGAACACTCAGCCTGTAAAGGTAACTCCTAGAACAGGCGACTGTGGCTCAGTAGGAAGAGTAGTCATCTTGCAATCAGAAGGTTGTGGGTTTGATTCCAGCTTCCTCCTGCCATATGTCGATGTGCCCATGGGAAAGGGACTTAACCTCAAGTTGCCTACCCATCTGCGTATCGGTGTATGAATGTGTGAGCGTTAGTGAGTGCAATTGGGTGAATGTGGCTCTAGTGTAAAGTGGTCTGTATGACTGGAAAAGCGCTATTTAAGTTCAGTCCATTTACCATTTGTTTAGAGGTTTTAAAATAATCTAAATTTTTCTGTCCATTTTTTAGGTTGAATTTCTGCTTTTAATGTTGATTTTTGTTGTACCAGTGATCAGAAAACACTAAGAAACAAAAACAGGAGCTACGGAGCATACGATGAAACACGTTGAATATGTTTCTAAAACTGCAACATTTTCATTAATACACATGAATTCAGAGTAGTGACAAAGAAATAAGGAAAACAGGCTAGTTTAGGGAGGGTTCCAGCAGTGAATTTCTCTTTAGTCCCACTAAAACAATCCCGAAATCAAGGCGTTGAACATTAATTATGAAAGTTATCAGTAATGAAAATATTACTTATGCAATTATTTGTAAAAGTGATCAATAGTTAATGGTTTTTATGCTTTAAATTCACTTTCAGCCAAATTATTGTGGGAATTGAAATAACTCAGCGAGTTTAAAAGGTTCTTTAAATAGTTAAAAAGATCTTAAAACATTTTAAAACTCTGGATGTGTCAATTATGATTCATGGTCAAGTTGTTTCATCAAAATACATTTTAAACCAGGTGTTTTTCCACTAGTTCACTCAAGAATGTTGGACACACCAAAAAATGCCTCGCCTGGTGGAAAATACCCGTTTAAAAGCCAGTTTTTCTCCAAAGCAGCTCTTCCATCCATACTGGGATTTATTGCAGTATTTTCCCAGTTCTGCCAGCTTCTGGTTGCATGAATAAGATGTTTATGCACAAATGAACAAAACAAGACACCAAACACTCAGACTTCATGTAATTATGCATTTATTTGCTTCAAAATGGTCCGTTAAAACAAAACTAAAACTTCATTTTTCAGAAACAGATTCTCATCCTGCATTGATAAGTCATTAATAGGCCTTCTAACATGAATTAAAGTGCAAATTGCTGCTCATCCCTTTCCAAACTCCTGCTTCTGAACAAACATGTGCTCGTTAGTGAACAGAATAACACATTTCCCTTAAACCTGAGATGGACATGAAAGACAACATTCCTCTGAAAGGCAAACATGTGCCAACACTTTTCAGTTTTAAAAGACAAAACTTCACCACACGACTATAGTTAGTGTTTGACGGCTGTAAAGGCGATCATCCCACACCGCGAATTAAATTAGCGCTATTGGCTTGTTCTCTTTTCCTAAAGAGAACAATAAATACTGGAGGGGTGAAAATAAATAATCACTCATCCATTCAGGGTGGGGTGGAGAGAGAAGTCAAACAGTTTGTGCAAAATCTTCCCTCTTTGGGATGCAATCGTTTCTTTCCAGAGGCAGAACTGTTAATGTCTATAGAGCGTATTAATGCTACACCTGCCACAGATAAACAGGCTGTCAGTAGATGAACTCCTGAGTGCTGGTGGTGCATCTGACTCACACACATACAAAAAGACAAACATTTGGTCCTTGTTTCTTTCAGTCACCTTTCATGTCAGAGTCCCTTATAAATATAAATAGCAGCAGTCATTATCCAGACAACCTGAGCTCACAGAGTCCATAATCTCCTCCTCAGCCTCACGTCAGCTGACATTCACAGAATGAGACGGCCACGCGAACCACCAGACGGATTCCTAACGCGAGCCCCGGGACAATCATAAGTACGAGACGGGGGGGGGGGGGGTTCAGCGCGACGTCACCCCCAGCTGAGACTTCAGGCGCTCGTACACCACATAGCTGATGCTGACGGCGGGGATGACTTTGAGGAAGTTAGGGGCCAGGCCTCTGTAGAGCCCTGCGGGGCCTTCGTTCTGCAGAATCTGCCTGAAGATGCCAGTCATGGACACCTGCTGCTGGTTTCCCTCAGTCACAGCTGCAGAGACAAAAACACGATTAGCCTCCAACTGTTAAACACAGTTCAAAGCAAAACTACTACCATCTACTACTAGGTATCAGAGTTCCCTTCATTCACCTATAAAGTGCATGATCACAGGAAAGGGTCAAATCACATAGTGAAGGTCAACCTCTACCATTTAATTTTATCCCTTCACTTTATTACATTTTCTTTCTTTGATAAAATGTGCTTTGCACTGATTGCTTAAAGGTTAATTAGAGGTCAACTAAACGATTTAATCTCTGTCCCAATCGGACGACAGAAGTATAAATAGGTGCGGTCGGCTAAAAAGCTCCCAACTCTTTCCCAATATATTCCTAAATGACAGCAGGATACAGGAGTTGGGTCTCACCATGTGCCTGCATGCGGGTTCGGACCAGAGCCAGGGGGTAACTGGCGAGCTGACCGCAGGTGCTGGACACTGTGCCGCAGGCCAGCAGAACCACGATGCCGGGGTCCGTACTGTTGGTGCCGTACTGCTGCAGGTAGCTGTTCTTCAGCGTCTGTCAGAGGGAAACCACAGAACGGGGAAATTAAAACGTTGTGGCGGGTCAGGACCGAACTTTAAAGCTGAATTCATCCAGAAACTGGCAGATTACTTTAAAAACAAGATGGGGTGGGTTGGAGTCTGCTCACCTCGTACACGGCCAGGTCAATGCCTGCGTATGGGATGATTCCCAGCATGTTTGGGACGTAGCCTTTATAAAACGCCCCGAGTCCTTCTTTCCTGAAAATCTGCTTGGCGCAGTCTGAGATTCCAGCGTACTGACCGGTTTTCCTCAGAGCTAGATGAGTTTTCAGAACCTGACAACAAAAACAGGACAAGTTACCAAATGGAGAACTCTAAGGCTTCCCAGGTAGCATCTGAATAAAAGGATAATCACCTCCATGGGGTAGATGGTGCTCTGGGCAATTACTCCAGCCGAAGAACCTGCGACAAATCTCTCCAAGATGCTCAGAGTCTCCTTATCGCTGCCGATTAGACGCTTAATCTGCAGAGGCCCATTCAGGAAAAAAGAGCACCTCAGTGAAGGAGCAACACCACAGATCCTGGTTTAAAGCTCACAACCAGTCACTTCTGTTACCTGCTCATAGGCCATGAACTTGAGGGCTGACTCAGGAGCAATTTTGATGATATTCACGCCGTTGCCTCGCCACAGCGACCTCATGCCGCCCTCTTTGATCATCTGCATGAGTCCACTCATCATGCACATGTTGTTGGTCCTAGATCCATAAACCTGAGAGGGAAAACATCCAGCAGGTGAATAAAAGCAGTTAAGAAACCTTCCACTAGAACCATATTTTAAGACAGCGTTAGGTTATTGGGATGAACTGGGAATATTGACATATGGGGCACATAAAACTCCAGCTAACTGGGTCAGGTTGGTTGATCTGCAACTCATATTTCTAATCAATGAGAAGGTTAAAGTCAGCTTTCATTCTGACGTAAAGCAGAGCTGCTGGCACACCATGACTGGGCACAGGACGTCCTCAAGCTCACTGATGACAAGAAAACGTTGAAGCCGAGGGTGTGACAACCATCCCTGAGCCCTGGTTGGCTGCCGGTAGACGGAGAATCAGCCCATGGACTCTGCTCGTCCAGCTCTTACATACAGATCGTTAAAGTTGAACTTTATGGCTTTTAGATAACTCCCTGTTGGGCAACAGCTTTCAGAAATTAAAGAGGTGGCCTGATGAACGCACCGCTTGCAGTTGGAAAGCTCCGATTTTGACAACCTGAACTTTCTACAGAACCCTCTTTCTCCAGATGAGAACCAGTTTTCAGTCATCTCACCTGCATCATGACTTTGAGACGGTCCAGCGGGGCGGTGCAGGTTCTGGAAATGGCTCCAGCTCCTCCGCCTGCGACCAGGTGCCTCCACCACATCCCCGTCTGCTTTTCTTCCACGGTGAACTCATCAGGTATCATCAGGTTCTCACCCACATCAAATATCTGCCAAGAAAACATTTTTTTTTTTAATTATTTAGCAACTCAAATATTTATACACATCATCCAAAAATCTAACTGAATTCCCCAATAGCTGACCCGCCAGTCACCCATCAGAGCAGTCATATGAAACCCCAACGCCGATATCTGGCCAATGAGGGTGAGCAGCTTTATCATTTCCTCTGGGGCCGCTAAAAGCCATTGTTCAACAGCCAAACGGTAAAATTCCAGGCAACATTCCTTCAAAAGTCTCTGCCTTGACAACTGAGGCTTTTCTCATTAGTGACAGAGCTCTTGAGTAAAGGGAAAATATGAGTCACCAGGCAGGGTCAAGCTAAGTGACCGTCACGGATCACAGAGTCTGTCTTCACACGCACACACAATACGGATCAGGATTTAAATGATTTGGGGATTATTACGAGGCATCTGACGCAGATTTTTAATTCAGGCTCCACGAACAAAAAGAAGGGGGCACTTGGATCTGCTTTAAGATAATCAAGATCAGGAACCGAATGCTTCCGGTTTTTCTAATCAGCTCAGATCACCTTTAGCTGGAATCTGAAGTATAAGCGAAGCACAGCGGACAGTAATCACAGGAGAAAAAGGCAAAGATGAGAACTCGACTCATTTCACGATGGCTTGATCACAAGGTTGTGTGCAAACAATCTGTCCAGCTATTTTATTCCCGGGTCAAACCCTCCAGCAGCTGAGGTTTCACCAATAATTCACAATGTTCTTGGCCCACTGTGAGGGACGACCGTCTCTATTCTCGGCTCCGTCGTGATTCCAGGCTGCAGAGCTGCACATGGCACAGCGGCACCTGAAAATAACCTCCTGCAGGATCTGACAAGCAGGTCTGCACCAGTTCTGGCTGACTGCTGCCCTCTTTTACATAACAGCTCAGCAAGTTGGAAAATCTTTCCAACATAATCCCCACCGGAGGGAGCCTCGTTGCTTTTCATGGGCCTAATAGAGCTTAATGCATGACGCACGACCTGGGCAGACTATGATCTTCGAGGACTTTGTTTCTCAAGGTCCTGCTTATTTCAGAACACACAGAAAAGTGACAACGTGCAACACCCTGACTGCTTTGATTAGCCTGAATGATAGCCTGAGCTGTACTGATAGGAGTTATCTGCGTAAAACAGGTCATCTGAGAAGTTATACAACAAAAAGCAAGAAGCAGCTTTGGTCCAAATTAAATTAGTAAATGAATACATTAACTCCTTTCTGATATTAGGTGGAGAGACAGTGCGCTGTCTGGTTTAAAAAACAGAACCAGGAGCTAACCGTGGAGTGTTTCCAGTACAGGATGATCTCAGGAATGTTTTCAGTCTTCTCCACCATGGGGTATTTACTCCAGTCTTTACTGCCGATTGTTATTATTCCATTCTTATCCATACTGCAAAGAAAGAAAAAAACAAGATCCGGCATTAGAGTCCCTTAAACCAGCAAAAAGAGCCTAGCATCAGGTGGGGGGGTTATTTTTGTGTTACCTCTTAAGGACGGTCTCAGCATGCTGCAGGGTAATATGGACGCCGAGGTCACGGAGAGACTGCATCAACTCTCTGGGGTCGATGCGGCCTAAAAAAGAAAGAAACAAATAAGAATTTGCTCAGTCAGAGTGAAACAAAAAGTTAAAACCGCAAGCATGCGAAAAGGCAGCTGCATACCTGCATTCTTCCCGTTGAGACTCTTCACCACAAGTTTCATGTCTTTGTCATAGTCCTGCAGATAGTGAACAAACTCCTCAAAGTCCAGCTGCCCATCTGTACCTTTTTCTTCCGTTTTTAGGGTTTTCTGCAATGAAAGTTAATGAGATTATTTAGCATTTCAGTCAGATGGGTACTAATGTTTTATACAACTGGAAACGCTTTTTCTCAAATCAGTCACATTTTAATTTCACAACATTGAGAAAATGTGTCCCGGGAGAGCACAACATCTTGCAGAATCATTCAGAGGCACCTGGTAGTAAAACATATTAAACTGCTTATGAAACAAGAACTGTCAGATCGAAATGTTCTGCATGTCGGACCACTAATAAGTCATGACACTGGAGATTTAAAGGAGCCCCCTACAGCTTGCATTTTAAGAACCCCTTAAATGAAGCTCTGCGACGCCTTCGCCAAGCGTGACGTCCAGTTCTTCTTCACTAACCACCCCCATCTATCTTTATCATGCTCAGACTGACCTGGCAACTGCTTTAATCCCGTCTGGCTTCAGGCCTGCTATGCTATAACAGGAACAGTTAAACTTTCCGTGCTCCAGGCTGCCGGATAGGACAGATACCTGACCCGAAGACCCAAGAGTACAGGCATATGACTGTAATGATACCCTGCAGAGACCTTTCAGCCGAGCCATGCAGCTCATGCAAAAGCACAAAGGGCATAAATCTGGCTAGCAGAATATACCTTGGAATTGATTTTATGACTTTAAACAATGGTACTTGTGTTTTGCAGGACAGTCTTATTACTGCCTTTATATTCTTCTGATAGTAACATGGGAATTAAAATCTGGGCCATAAAAAGTTCAGTTGATTATTGGTTTATTGTCCTCAGCCTATGTGCATCACTCTAAAAAGATTTCTTTTAATTTTACAAACATGTGTTGGATAATAAGGCATTTGTAGCGTAATAATATGCTGGAGGGCTTATGTTCTAAGGTCCAAACTACCTTGGTTTTAGGTGTAGCTGCACCAAAACCTCAGATTTTAATATCAAAGCATCGTGAAATAGTCCCTACAGTGAATTTCTGTGACTTTGGGAGCATTTTCGCCTGAAAAGCGGAGTCAGCGCGACCTTGTGACCCTCTGCGTCCTGCCTGCAGCAGCTTCGCATTAATTCCCTTTCAAGGAGGAATTTCCTGGTGAACTCAGTGACTCGGTTCAGAACCGCTGAGGCTCATTTAGCGTCATTTTCAACTCGGAAACAACCCATAAATGATATATAGTTCCCATTCATGCCGCCTTTTAATAACACTGTCAAGTTTTAAAAGATGTCGAAACTTTGATGCGACGAATTTTCCGGAAACCGGTCTTTTCTGCTTTAAGGCCTACACTTCCGCCCGCCGAAACCAGGGCATTAAAGAAGGAAGTAGAATCGACTTAAATAGAATCTATACGAAGCGTACTCCATTTAAAATACGTTTTCTTATAGTTTAACTTGATAACAAAGAACAAAGTTTATTATGATGTACTACCTTTCTCCATTTTTGGTAGGTAGAGAACTCTTGGGAGGGCAGGAACACGCTGAGTTTGTCGAATAGCGACTTCAGCTCCAACGGTAGTCCGTTAGATTCAAAGTACTCCACTTCCACAAGGTCCGAGTTGGATACGGGGACGTAAAGGCACAGACCCAGCATGAGAGTGGCTGCGGTAAATTTCAGATAAACTAGAATAAATAAATAAATACTACTGCGCAGTGTCTTCCAGCGTGGGTTGATACTGAATGCCGGTCTCCCGCAACACCGGTTTCTAAAGAATGTAACGAGGCTCCGCCTTTTCCAGGAATAGCTCCACGTAATTGGTTCATCCCACCCCGGGGAAGACGTCATTTTACTACTAACCAATCATTGAAGCCCTCCATTGAGGGGATGGGGGCAGAGTCATATGACGGGCAAGGGGGGGACTGGACTCGACCACTGTCTTGCGCAAACACAGTGGAATCATTTGACCAATCACGTCCCAGAGTTTGTCTACCACGTGAAAAATTGACCAATCGATCATTTAATATGCCGTTTAAAAAGTGAATTCACGGATCATTTGGTTTTAAGAAGCTCTTCGTACAACTCGATAAAAAAATCTGTTAAACGTCTAAAATTAAGTAAAGAAAAATAATGATTTAATGCAAGAATAATACATGTGGTTACTATTAAAATAAAATGTTAATTTCCTCAAACTGGTAGTTATTTAAATAATCTTCACTAACCAGTAAACAAAACAATGTGAAAATTGCAAGTGGTTCGTTTCTTATTTGGCCTACTCGTCGAATTAATAACAGAAAATATGACTGATCAGATTTAGTTATTAATTTTAACAATTATTTTCTCGCCATTATTTTACATATAAGATGATACATATCAACAAACAAACAAAATCAAAACTTAAAGCAGTGCTACAAAACCACATTACCACTGAGCTCCGTGTTCTTAAATTCCTTTTTATTTATGATTTGAAAGATTTTTTTCACTTTTCTTTTTCTCTTCTTTAAGCCCTCGGTCAGTTGACGTAGAAGACTGCTTTTTCAGCCTGGTTCTTTAGGAAAACTTCTTAGAATTAAGAAGGAGCAGTTCTTTCCATTGTTTGTCTGGCTGAAGGAAAGCCACAGCGTGAAAATTCAATACGATCTGCTGGTTACCTTAAACTATATTTAATACTGTTGGAATAAACAGCATTAAACTCAGAGCACTTGGATTGAATCGAGCATTTGGTTAGGACCTAAAATAAAGTGTCTTGGATGAAGTTGGTTGTGAACTAGTACAACAGTCATATTCATTAAATTAAAATGTGTTCTGATGAAGCTTGTTTGTCATATTAAAAGTATGTTTTAAAATGACCTTTAAGCAGTTATACTTTTCTTTTAGTTCACATTTCTGTATTAATAATGTTTTTTATTGGTCTGATGTAATATTCTAATCTTAAATGTCATATGTTCAGTTATGTTGCTAAAGGTTCACTATGATCTAACCCTTGGATGATAGTAAAGATTAAAATTTAAAAAACTAATTTAATCAATTTTTGGACAGATGGAATTCAAAGCACATAAAAAGGTTAAATTACAAAAAAAAATTGAACAAAGCATGGTAATTCACATCTTTTCAAAACCTTTAAATTGAGAACTGTGAGAAAATAAATGTCTGGACAGACTCTGTACTTTAAACACGATCTAAATTCAAACCTGAGAAAACTTAAATGAAAATTAAAAACATTTAAAAACAAGATTCTTTTTCAGGACCTGAACTGATGCATCGGCATAGAATAGAATAGAATAGAAAAGATTAGAATAATGTAGAAAAGAATAGTCTCATTCCTGAGGTTATTGAGTTTTGATTTTTGTTTGCATGTGCATTTTGATCATTTCCTTGTTGTTATGATTGACTTAGTTAATTTTCCTGTGCTTATTTTGTTAGACAGGTATTTTCCTTATTAGTTCATTCTTTTGTGTTTTATGCCCTAGTTTACTTTAAACTGAGTTTTTTTTTTCTGTTAGACATTTCCTGTGGGTTTCTCTGTGTTTCTGTTCAGCTCTAGTCTGGTTTATTAGCCTCCCTCCTGCTGCTCTGCCTTCTCTCTGCCACAGCTGCTCCGCATCTCGTCTGATTGCTGCTCTGGTTTGTGTGTAATTTTTCCACCCTTGCCACAGCATTTAAGCTCCTGATTTTTCTACCGTTGCCTCCGTTCACTGCATAGAATAAAATAGAATAGAATAGAATAGATCTGAATAGAATAGAATAGTATGGAATAGAAATAACCCTTATTGTCCCAAAGGTCAGAAACTGTACAGTATAAGGGCAAATTTACACTATAAAAAATGTGGTTCAATTATTAAAACAGCAGTCAGATTCAAAGAATGTGCAACTAAAAAGAAAAATATACAAAATGTATAAATGTGCACAAAAAGTTACAGCAGACTATTAACAAGAAATGAATGTCAGTCCAAGAAATTAAAATCAATCTAACTTTACACATGTAATAACTGTGATTTCTTTGTCTTTTTTGTTGTATAGAATTTTCAAAAAACAAGTGGTAAACAAATATGAAAGTGAGGTTTAATTATCAGTCTATGTGATACTTAAATCCTACCTATTGGAGAAATGTGCACTGATACCTAAAGTCTGTGTTATTTGGTTATAAGATCAGCTGATGAAGTCACTCTCTTTTCTTACCTTGGTTTGTGTTTCTCATGATGCCTCAAGGGATAAACAATAAATCAGAAACCTCAGTGACATCACAGCAGACTTCGTAACCTGTCAGAAATGTGGGTTCGATTGTGTTCTGTGAGACGTTGTAGTATTTGTTGTCTCAGTTGTGTTTTTGCTTTGCCCTGGTGCTATCATTCTCAGTAAATGAAGGCTGTTGGAAATAAGCTGCATCATGAAAAAAACAGCACAAAAACCATAATGAAAAGGTGCAGAGGAAGTGTTAGGTTAGCTTAACATGTCTCAGAAGACACACCAATGTCTCTGCATGTGGTTAAACCGACAGTGATGCCTCATGATGACCTTGCTTCTCTATTTACTGCTTCATTTTCTTGCCATCAGAGGAGAAAACATTTCCTGTTCCCACTATTACCTAGTATTTACACCTTTCCAACAAGTTGCACTTCATTTCATTTCTGAGAATAAACAGTTCAAAAGTCCTGCTCCACCCTTATTTCTTCATATTCTACTTCAAAGCAGCCAGACTTTAATGTAATCTCTTAAAGATACTGTCCATTCATGTCCGTTCTTGTACTAAGAAATGTACTCTGATAAGAAAACCACAGTTGGCTAATTAAGTATGGATTTCCACAGGTTTTCACAAAAATAAAATGGTTTACAGAGATTGCAAATTCGTTTGTATTTGGGTCAATGACATCACAATAGTCACACAAATCAAGCTGTTTAGCTGGTTTTGGTTAAACACTATGGTGGACAAGTGAGTTTTGACAGACTTTGACCTTAAACAATTAGTCCCTTTTCAATCTGTCCCGGCCCTCTGTTCCTGCTTCCAATTGTTTTTATTGTTAACAAAGTTTTCCGAAACCCACATGAAATTCATTTCTGGTTGCTCCCTTATTTGGGGTCACAACAGTAAATTATTACAGAGTCCTGGCAGAGTTTTTTTTTGGCAGACGCCCTTCCTAATGCAACCAGGATTCAAACCCGGGTCTCAAAGACACAGGCTCACCCCGCTATGCCACCACAGACAATCAAATACAGAAGGAGAAATTTGATTAAAAACATGAATCAAAAAGAAAAAAATAATAACATAGAAGTGGGTATTCTCAAAAGAACTGTGATTAGTTGTCTGATGCCTTATGTGATGTCATCACAGGCCTGTGGTTGGAAGCTTGTTCTTTTAAAGATATATTTTTAATAAGGATTCACTGCAAATAAGAAAAAATAAAAAAATAGAAAAACTGACACTGACATGTTGTGTAAGTGACATACAATATCTAAAAGTGATTTCACTCACTTTTATGAAAAAGTCTTGCCTGTAGCTTTAAAAAGGCCACTTTCAATAGTTCACCAAACTTTCTGAAGGTCATCAAAATTTGAACTACTTTTTAGATTAATTTTCTGTCCAGGTTTTTAATTCTTTTACTTGTTTAACCTTTCAATATCATGTATGAATCATTTAGTAAAACATCTCATAAACCCAAGGGATAAACCAGGGTTGGGTCCACACGTTACCAGTGCTTGAAGTAGAGAAATCCACTGCTGATGCAACCATTCCTCCTCTACCTCCATGCTCACCTCACCTCACCTTTTTCTTTTTTTTGTTTGCTGGTCCATAACAATTTCAAATTCTCTGAACCCAATGATGCATGAGATTCTTTTCAGTTCATCACAAATATTACAGTTATAAAAAATTTATTAAATTGTCCAAAGAAAATACCACATTCAGGTCCCACAGGTTTTATAAACCCGCATCTCAGATTTGCACCATGTAGAATAATCTACGTGCACAAGGTTTGGGTATGTAGCATGTTTTTAATTTGGGGTTGCAAATTTGAGGAAAGAGACAAAAATTTGTTTGAGAAAAACAACACTGTGTTTTCCTATGCTTTATTTGAGTCCACTAATTTATTGTAATGATTTTCCTTCCAAGCAGTCACTTTAACATAACATGTCTGTTTGAAAAGAAAATCTGAAGAAATGAAGGACGACTCCAGACTTCACATTACTGGACAGATAAATGAGACACCATCTTACATTTGCTTCATGATTAGATGTCGTGTGCAAAGAATCATCTGCTGCGGAACACTGGGAATTAGATCATTAAGGTCAAAAACCACTGGAAGGAATACTGCCAGGAATTCTGGACACTAACTGAACCTGTAACCTCAGACAGGTAGAGCACATCACGGAGTATGGAGGCCTTTTCTGAAATGGGTTTAACCGAAAGACGTTATAACAACCAAACAGTTTTTGATATGGTTCTCATAGGCAGCTGCCCAGAGCAGCATTAAAAAGGGGAAGGGACACGAGCACCAGATAAAAAATGATAGCTTGTCCTCTAGAGATGCCCTAAACAAGTTTATCAGTTTTATACATGAGCAGTGTATGCAGCATTGGCACCTCCTGCTTGCTGTTGACTACAGGAAGACAGTTTTACGTGCTTTGTGCAGAACTACACTGCAGTTTTTCTTGTTCTAAAACGTCTAAGATTTCCTGGATTTTGATTCATTAGGAGGGGGGAAGAGGAACACCATCCATTAAAGGACCACCATTGATTTGAACAGATTCTGAAGGTTCTCACTAAAAAGTTATAATTTTCTGGATAATCTTTCAAAGAGCTTGGCTGAATGCACAAGCAGTGTGTGGCGTGACTGTCAGCTTGTGTTTGCTTTAAGGTTTTACCTTTCATGGTCATGATAACTGAGGTTGGCTTTGATACCAGAGACTCTGGGCTTCTCTAGCAGGTTTTACATCTAACCAGGCTTTTCTTTATGCCTCTTACCATCAACGAAACAGCACAACAAGGATTTGTTTCTAAGTAAACATGTTGAACAGGGTGTTCAAGGACAGAAAAACATCTCAGATTGTTGAGACGTCTCTCAAATCTTTTAAAAATGTCTGCAAATCTGCTGTGGAGCATCACCATTTTTTCAGATTTTACCCAGCAATACTAGGTTTATTTCAGAGATTGTCTGTGTTACAGTGTTTTTTTCTTTGATGTGTAAAAGGATTTTTTTATCAACTGTTTTATATATTGCAATAAAAAATTTGTTAGTCAGCCGTCAGGCTATTTTGCTAATTTAAACAGCCAAAAGCTTTTATTTTGACACTTTAAGGATTTTAGTGGCTCTTTATTGCAAGAAATTATAATAGAGTCAACAACAATTGCACAGTTCAACAGAGCAGAGTATAAGTTAAGCAGGTTGCAGATTGTGAAGTTCATCAACACATCAGTTAAAGTGCAGCATGAAGACAAACATCTGTTGCTTCTCTGCGTCAAACCTTAGAAGATAAAATGGGGATGGCTACCCGTCTGTTTTCGACAAACATAATTCAGGAGCACTTTAACCTGCAGGATCAGACAAACAGATTGTATCTAACAGAAGTAAAACAGGTGAGAGGTGAGGCAGCCAAGCGTCATTATTCACAGAATGATCTCCGTGTGCGACACTTCCCGGGAAAAACAGTTTAATGGATGCATTATGGAGACTTTATGATTTCTGTTTGGATAGATGCCTATCAGGGAAGGATCACCTGCTTATATTACAACATGTAGAGGTCAGAAGGAAGTTTAGAAATCAGTTGTAGTTTTCCTATTGGTTTTCACATTGTAGTGAGGCTGCATAAAACCTTCCACTGACAAGAGCTGCTTTTCCCCAAATTATCTTCGGAAGACCTCAGGTGCAGTCAAAACCACTTCCTTTTCCTGTGGTTGGCGGCTCAACAGCCCCAGAACATCTGACCTTGTCAGCTGTTATGTTTAAAAAAAGTATGAATGCCGGTCAAAACATTTCCAGATGCTTCTTCTATGATTGATCTTGAATGATTACAGTGCTGTAAAAGTATGCATGCCCTTATACATTTCTTCTGATTTTGCTTTTTCTGTCACACATATAATTCAGATCAGATTCTACTATCAGACAAAGATACCTGAGGTTACCTGAGTAAATACAAAAAGCAATAAAATGATGAATATTCGTTATGATAAAAATTTTTTCCATATCTGAAAAAGTAATTGCCCCCTAAACCTGATAACTGTTTATTCCACCCTTGGCTGCAACAACTATCAAGCATTTGTGATAACTGGCAATGAGAACTTTGACCCACTGTTCTTTGCAGAATTGCTTTGTCTAATGCCATGCCCCAGCATCTCAATTTGATTTTAGTCCAGACTTTGACTAGGACACTCCTAAAACTTTGCTAAAATGAAAGAACTCAAAGACCAAATGTAACTGAAATCTGTCTTGCACAAACCCAAATATTTCACCAATATAATTTAAAATAACAATGACATAAAATCAAGTCTAAAAATGGGCAAAAACTGATCTATTACTGAATGGGTCCCCAGATGTTTCTGCTTCACACAATCAGCTGCTGCACATTTGGCTGTGAAAAACTTTGCTGGCAAAAAAATTAAGGGCCAAACAGTTGCAAAAACAAATATGATTGTATTATCGACTTTCATAGGTCACAGCCTGAGCAAACACCTCTCAGGATTGCCAACTGTGCTGCAAAGAGAGTGGATTGCATGGCGTTTGTAGTATTACACATCTCTGATGACCTTGTCTGGTAGAAGAACACCACTGAAGTTATGAAAGTGGGTCAGAACTGATGAACAAGAATCTCTCACAGTATGTTCACTGCATTCTGCAGAGCTGTGGTGGGGAGTGTGTTGTTGTACTGCATCTCGGCGTGGTTAATTCACTTAGTTTGTGTTCTGAGCTATTTTGTGTTGATCTGTTGAATTTTTTCCCCCACTAATTGCTGAGCATCCCAAAGAAACCCGGTCTTGTATTATTAAATATGTGATCAAAGAAATGGGAAAACTGATCTGATTGGATTCAGATTCAGGATTCAGAACTCCACTCAGATTTTCTTCAGTTCAGTGCTGCCCTCTGCTGATCTGCTCCTTCATCACCTCTTACGAGCAAACATTTGTCCCCAAACTTCCAAACAAATTCAACTTTCTTTATTTAGACTTTGAAATATTCTAAAGGGGTCTTGATCAAAATTTTTTTCTTTAGACTCTGGCTGCTTTTCGCACTCATTTTCAGTCAGGTTTTTGATCAGGAGGCTTTTGGTTTCTTTGCTTTTTCTTGAGACACCTAACTGTACCAATCGTTCAGGCATAAACAAGGAAAATTCAGAGGATTAAACAATGTTGTGTTGAAACAGAGACCAGCAGACAACAAACTAGTTTTAAATTAGGCATTTAGCCAGTTTGACACCTGCAGCCTATGATAAAGAAATAATTTGCTCTCATTTCTTTTTAATCTTAGTAAAACACCAAAGATAACAGTTTAATAGACAGAAAATATGAATTCAGCTCCAACCAGGTGATTCCCAAAGAGCAGTTACATACAGTAGATGATCATTAAAAGATGAAAATGAATTAGTTGCTTTTTTTTTTTTACAGAAAAATACTTAAAGATACTGTTTATTTAGATGCTCTTTTACCTCAAATGTCTCACTGCCACAGGTGGGGAGTAACTAGTTACATTTACCCGAGTATCTTTTTGAAAACAAATTTACTTGTAGGAGTAGTTTTACTGCATCATACATTTTACTTCTACTTTATTTTTTGATATTGCTACTCTTACTTCAGTACCATTTCTAACTACTTTACCCACCTTCACTGAATCAAGAACAAGCACGTTTTAAAGAAAAATTCACCAGACAAACTTACAGTTTATGTTATAATTAGACGTCTTGTTTATAAGCAAGCTTTGTTTTTTTCTATCTGCTGTATCATTTGGAGGTACAGGAATACAGATACAGTAACAGGTATTGTCAAAAGAAGTATTTTGCACTCTTCTAACATATTTACATCACCTAAATTCTTTTTGAATGACTACTTTCTGCTTCGGCTTAAGTAAAAATAATGCTGTGAATCTGGAGTAATGCTACTTGTACATTTTTGGCTATTCTACTCACCCCTGTTCCCTGTGCATTACCTCAAATAGTACATAAAATACTGGATTTAATGAGTTTTTCTTGGTCCTAGGAAGACTCTGGCCGCACGGTGGCGCTGTTTCATCTGAAAGTTCTACCAGCAGCCTGTCTCATCAAGTTAACAAATAACTTGGTTAGAAACCGGAACCCAAGTCACTTTTCTTTAACAATATTTGAAACCCATGGAGCTTTAAGCAAAACACAATATAACACAACAAAAAACCAAATCAATGAATAAAAAAAACTTAGTTATAAAGCCTAAATGTTAGTAATCTCACCTGCAGCACTATAGTCAGTACCCCAATGGAGGACCAATCGTGCAATAGTTAAAAATATATGCAGAAATAAACAAATGATTCAATGAAATAATTACTGGGCCAAATATAAATTAGTGTACCATTAAATGCAACAAAACAATAATTAATAGATAATAATAAGAGCTTTTTTCAATAACTGATCCCCCTCTGTATTTACATTTCCAAGAGCATGATGAGGAAAAAAAGACAATACAGTGACCAAGGAATGTAAAAAAAAAAAAAAAAAGATGGAAAGAAATGGGCTCAGGAAAATCTGCTGGGTAAAAAAAAATACAACAGGCATATATTAGAGGATAAATATATATCAGTGCTTAAGAAGTACAGTAAAATAATTAGAAACATAATATATTTCTGAGGAATAAAAACCTGTTTTAAATATGTTTGGGTGGTAATAAATATTAAAGAAATAACAGGGGTAGGAAAAATAAAACACCAAGAAATTCATGTATATTAAGTAAACAAAGAAAAAAGTTTAAAGAAAAAAATTTTGATTTGAAAATTAGTGGTTTGAATAAAAATAGTGGATTAAAATATAAATATCTGATTAACTTATCAATTATTGAATAAATCTCTTCATTTAATTATTTTGTTGCATTTAATGGTGCATTAATTTATATTTCTAGTTACGTTTTGGGCCAGTAATTATTTTATGAAATCATTTATTTATTTCTGTATATATTCTTAATTATGGCAGGATTGGTAGCCCACAGTTCGGAGTTGAGAATAGTTTCGTACATTTAAAATGTGAGCCTTTATTCTGAAAGATTGCAACCGGAAGTCAGGTCTCACACGGAGTTAGCTTGATGCTTGCAGCGAACAGAAAAGTTGGACCGAATCATCTTCCCCTGACATTTTCATGTTGTCGAACTTCTGCTGGAGGGTCTCACAGAGGTCGAGATGAATCTAGGTCCGTTTTTTCTAACCTTCACACCGCCCTTCATTGACGTTTCCTCCGCGCCTCTGGCCGTTAATAACCCTTTCATTGGATTTGTTTCCAGATTTCAGCGCTGAATCGCGTCTGAAGGAGAAGAAGCAACAGCGGAGTCCGCCTGAAAAATCCATTTAAAGCGTCAGGGGTTCGCTTTTAGCTTCGTCTGTTCTCACCAGCGGTTCGGTTTGCCGTCAGTTTTTAAGCGCGTTTACACGGTGAAATTATGGCGTTCTTCGTGAAAAAGAAGAAATTCAAGTTTCAGACCCAGCTGACCCTGGAGGAGCTGACCGCTGTGCCTTTTGTCAACGGAGTTCTGTTCTGCAAACTGCGGCTGCAGGACGGAGACTTTGTCGCTACTTCCTCCAGGTAAAAAAAAACAAACAAGAAAACACCTCAAAAAAAAAAAAAATAAATAAAAAAAATCCTAATATGCGCACAGAATGGCTTTAAAATGCTTCTATAAGGAGTCACGTCCACGCTTTCAGAGCTGGTTTAATAGATGCATGGAGCTGTTCGGGGAAATATACACACCTGTTTTAAGGTTTTTATTTAAATGTTTGTGCTAATCTGTTTATTTTGTCTTTGTGTTGATTAAACTCATACTAAGATGGTTCAAATAAGAGCTGCAGCCACTGAACGTCTGTAACGACCAGGACAAATTTATAAGTCTGTTCCATTTATTCTTCTATATGTAAAAACAACAAGCTGTAACCGAGTTCATTATGTTGGAGCAAAAAGCCTTGAAAACAGGTTCATCTATTGCTTTACATTACCTCTCATTAAAGCAAAATATTAGTTTTTCATTAGAAACCTTGGCATTTTGAAGAATTCATGACACCATGCACTGAAACACGGTTCCAAGGGTCTTTAAAAGAAAACCGGGCCCACAGAATCACACATCCTCTACTGTGGTTAACAATGGACATGATAAGCTTTTCCATATATTCACTGTTTGTTTCACACCAGAACTGCTTGAAGTGTTTGTCACAGAATACAGGGGTGGGGAAATGTGATTTCTTATTGTTTTTGTATGTTTGTAACAATCATCAAACAAATTTGCTTTTACTTGATAATAAAGACAAAATTCAGTGTTTGAAAGAAGGTGTTTATTATGAAGGGGAAAAAATCCATACCTACAAGATCATGTGTCACAGATTACTGCCAGACCTGTTCTCAATCAAGAAATCACTGAAATAGGACCTGCTTGACAAACTGAAGTAGACCAAACGATCCTCAAAAGCCAAACTTCATGCTGAGATCCAAGAGGTCAGAGAAGACCACAGAACAACAACGAACTGCAGGCCTCGCTTGCCTCAGTGTTTATGTCTCCACCAGAAGAAAGAGAGACCGGGCATAAATGGCCTCCATGGCAGACTTTCAAGGCCAAAACCACTGCTGAACAAAAGGAATATCTCAGTTTTGCCAGACAATATCTTGAAGACTTTTGGAAAAGTACTCTGACGAAACAAACAGAACTTTTTGGAAGGTGTGAGTCCAGGTACATCTGCTGAAAAAGTATCACAGCATTCCAGAAAAGGAACATCATACAGCAGTAAAATATGGTGGTGGTAGAGTGAAGGCCTTGGGCTGCTTTGCTGCTTCAGGACCTGGAAGACTTGCTGTCATAAATGGAACCATGCATTCTGCAGTCTACCAAAACATCCTGAAGGAGGTCTGGCTATCTGTTCCTGACCTCAAGCTGAAGCAGACCTGGGTTCTGCAGCAGGGCTGTGATCTAAAACAACTTAGCAAGTCCTCCTCTGAATGGCTTTTTTTAACATCTTCATTTAGGAACTTCATTTTGTGTTTTCTTGCAGTTTCGTTGTCTAACATTGAAATTTGTTGGACCTGAAACATTTAACTGCGAAAAACTTACAAAAAATATAAGAAATCCCAAAGGAGGCAAACACTTTTTCTCACCACTGCATCTTAACCTCCAGGATGTTACTATTTGTTGCAGTTTGTAGCAGATAATTATTTCTTATTTCCCTCCCTCGTGGTGGCCTAGATATTCTCCTATTTGTAAAGTGGTTCATCCAGAAATTGACCAGATTCTCTAAAAAACCCGTAAAACTAGATTGTTTTGAAATGTTCTTCATTCCTCTAAAAGCGCCGTTGGAGTTTTGTTTGCAGCTCAGGCTGGCTAACAGAGAACATTTAACTCTGATTCATGTTTAATCGCAGGGTGGTGTCATGTTAAACCACCTCTCTGAGTTCCTGTGCTGGAACCTCTCATGATCTTCCAGACTAAACACAAGAAAACTGTCTCATCACAGCTCATAAGATCTGTGTTTACAGACTTTAAACCTCCTCTGAGATGAGCTAGATTGGGAAGATGACTCTCAGCTGGCTTTTTGGAGCTTTCCATCTCCTTGGCTTCTGATCAACCTCTGATCAATTCCCAACATCAGCAGCTTTATCCTCTTTTTCTGTGCTTCCATTTGATTCCCGAGATCGGATTGTGTTGTTTTGAAAGATGTTCGTTCTGCATCTTTTTGCAGATAAATGGGCCGACTGGGTCTGTTAGTTTGGCATTTGTAAACCTGACTCCAAATGAAGCACCAGCACCATTTGGAATCCATAAGTCATTGTCCCAATCTTTATTATGATATGCTTGCTGTGAACAACTAGAAAAGATGATGCATCTGAAGTAAGACTGGGTAATAACATTTCTTATCTAAACTAGCTCCAGTTTAGTTTAGGTATTTCTGCTTTCTTTTCAAATCCTTTTTGAAGTACAGAGACTATCCTAACCTTAGCACGAGGAGGTAATCAAGTTTGTACTGTTGGCAAACAAGGCCAGGTCTTCAGTGTCGTCAGGTTGGTGTAAACCAAGAGGTGGAAGCGGTTTGCGGTTGACCCTGCTTTTATGAAGACTCTTCCTCACCTGGTTCTCGTGTTACCGCTGGTGGGTTTGCTGACAGATGTGTTTGTCGGGGGATGTTTTCCTCGGCACCTTCTGTCAGACTAGCTCAATCTCTCTTAATTTGCTCAGCCTTGTCATCACGTAGCGTCCTCCAGTGCAGAGATTGTATGAGGGTCATAAAGACGACAACCGGATCAGGTTTCTTCTGAGGAGATGGTTTTGTGTTCTTACCTTTTATCAGCCAGGATAAAGATCCCGTTTACATGACAACGATTCGCTGAAAACTGGATTCCCACCCCCCGTTTCTGTTAACATTGCCACAGGACGTTTTCATTATTCTCTGTTCACATGGCAACAGTAGACAATGGCGTGATTCCCCCGCCACACCACTAGTTGGCAGTATATTCTTTGAAACTCAACGTACAGACACTACCTGCTTACAGAACGGGAGAAAATGAGCGCTTGGTTGGAGAACCACCGTTAGAGGCCAGAGAGTCTGCAACCCGCCGTTGTTATTGGTGATTTCTTCTTCTTTTTCTGTGGTTTTTTAACTGCTCGGCAGCCACCATGTTGTGCGCCTGTGCATCAACCAGGGCTTCCCCGTAAGACAGATTTTATTTTTCCCGTCTTCATGACCTCTGAGACCAGGACGTTTTCAAACCATTACACTCTGGAACCCGTTCTCAAATTGTGCCATTTTCAGAGAAAACCTGTTGTCGTATAAACGGACAGCAGAAACACAACTTAACGTTCCTGTTTTCACCAGAAAACGTTGTCGTGTAAACAGGACCCAAGACAGAGGTAATTTCACCAACCTCAGTGGTCAGTTTATTCTGGAGCCCATGAGTCACATGACGAACATGTTAACATTAATTTCCATTATCTTGAACTGCGATGTGTTGTTTTTTCTTAAAACCTGAGCAGAATATGTCTAATCTTGACTTCTCTTATATCACGTCTGACATCTTTCTTAACCTCTCTGAGGCGATAGTTCCTGCCCTGGTCATTGAAAAATGAAATGCGAAGTCATCAGTTTGGTTATAACTTATGATCATGTTTTGTGAACTCTGTAGCTCTTGACCCTGTGAATGGCAGTGGCTTTAGATCATGCACATTGCTGGTTTTAGTGTAGTTATGGTAACAAGCTTATTAAACAAGAGAATAATCACCTTGTTGGAGCTAAAATCCTATTTTCCGTCTGTTTAACTGTTATCTTTGTTCTTTTTCATAGATTTAACTCAAGGAATTTGTAGAACTTTGATATGTTGTTTCTGGTGGCTGTTTAACAAACTGGCCTTAGCGGTTTCTTAGGACCCGTTCTTTGTAGCCCCCACAGCCCCGAGTCTGGTACCATAAAACTGGTTCTGTCTCTGCACCAACCCTTAACTGGAGCAGAGGTCAGAACCGTTTTAGCCAGGAGCTGCAGGTTAAGATATCATGTTTACAGCTTCTGAATGAGTTTGTTAAACTCATTAAAAAGAAAACAATAAAGCAGACTTTAAATCAGTATTTCCTGTTTTGAAGATGAGAAATGTGGATTTTACAGAGCGTTCTCAAGCGATAAATTAGAGCTGGTGATATTAAGACATCTGTTTGCAAATGGAGGGATTTGTGTAGATAAACTTTCTCCGTGCACACTGATCCTCCACAGAGTGCAACAGAGGGAGGATTTAATAGACATTTCTATTGATGTAATAAATGTGGTACCCAGCTGGTTCTCTGGGTGTGAAAAACTTAACCAGAGCTTTTTTATCAATTACTTATTAGAACCAGTTCAGAACCAGGTCTTACCCCAGCCTTGGTTTTGCTCTTTGACCAGTTTAGGTGGAATAAACCCCCTCTCATGTGTATGCTGGGGTTGCACATCTGTATTATACTGTTTGTGGACAGTATGATGCGTATCTTGCTAAACTACCGATTTATCGTATTTACATAGATGGAAAAAATTAATACAACATAATTTGATTCACCCCTCCCCTCTGCCATGATCCAGTGCGAATCCCAGATTTTAGGGTGTTGCAGTTCGACTCAATGTGGCAAGATAAAGCAAAGAAACTGGGCAACACAGCTGAGGAAACCTAAATAATTACCTTCATAAAGCAGCCTTCCACAAAAACGTCTCATCTACCAGTTTTAGTGCAGTTCTATTAAACACTGAGGCTTAGTGCAAAATTATAAAACTTGTCAGGCTGCAAATGTGATTAACACGCATTCAGAACCCAGCAGCAGAAAGTATTTTCTCTATCAGGTGCAATAAATCATAAAAGTAGACTTGAAAGAGGTTAATTTTTCATTAATATTAATTTTTGCTGGAAACGGGCACCAGCAGCACTTCTAATAGGTCAACTGTAATGAGAGTGAAGTAGCTCAGCTGCACAGAGAAATGTGTATTTTTACCTCCAAGACATTGAGGTCATATTGAAAACCCTTTGTCAAGGACACTTCGAGGCTGGATATCTTTAAAGAAGGTTTCCTTTATCGGGGGAAGGCCTTGTAAAAAGTTGCTTTTCAAGCTCCTCGAACAAGTTTGAACCAGAAGAAGATCAAGTTGGTGCAACACGCACCTCCACATTCACAGCAGGTTGCTGGTAATTTTAACATATCAAAGCAAATACCATTCCGACAAACGGAAAAACTTGGAAACACCAATGGAAAAAGAAACAAAAACAACAGAAAAATGAATGGGTAAATAAAAAAGTATATAGAAATGGAACAGAAAGCAATAGAGGCTTAGTTTCAAAAGGGCCGTTTTGCTAATTTGTAGCTTGCTGGTGCGTGCATTTTAACATCTCGGCCATCTTCCCCTCGTTATTAGTAACACACCTTACCCAGGAATATCAAAAAGAGGAAATCCCCTGAAACCAATAATGTTTCTTATTGGCAGCATCCGTTGTTAAAAGGATCAACTTTTATCGACACAAGGACATGAAAACTGTTGCATCTGGATTTAATCCCCAAAACTGCATCTTTTCACAGCTGCTCTAACAGTACTTGCATTGGTTGGGGTTGACATCCCTGGTATTGATGCAACACTAGCTCAGTGTTTGGGTGTCAGAAAGTAAAGATTATGAAATAAAGAAATGATGGATGATGCAAAGTTTTTGCACAATATGGTTGTTAAGATAAACATCTCCAATTTCAGAATCAGTTTCTAAAAACTGCTGATTTGAAACGCGGGTCTTTATTCTTGGTCTTTGTCAGATTAAAAAGTTAAACCAAGGGAAAATTATTATATAAATTAAACGTTTTACAGGACAGGACATGAAGCATATCTGCTTCAGTTTCATCAGATCTTTGTATAACATCACATTTTTTTCCACCCAACCAAACAGTTTTTCTGTGCCTGTCAGCTTAGCAGGGATGTTGTGTCAGAGGTCGCTCTCCTCCTTCCTAGTTATGTAACTTCTCTGATTTCCCTCCCATCTCCGTTATCATCTCTGCTTCAGAGAACAAGGCCCTCTCAGAGGAGACGGCGATGGCCGGGGAGGCTCCCGCCGCTTCGAGGTTATGTCACAGATCTGACAAACGTGGCCTTTGTACAACGGGCCTTGTTTTTGCTGTGGGCCGGGAATCGGGAACAGCAGTGGCGGTGGGAGTTCACCCACCGGACCGTGTTGCCACACATGAAAGGTCTCCTCATGTCCTGGTCGGCTGCGAATCTAGATGGCAGCACAGTGGGTCACATGTTGGGAATGTGACTGACTGGTTCTCAGAAACGGTTTTGTTTGGCTCCTCTATCAGCCATTAGTGTCACTCTCTTCAGATAACACAGCTGCTGCAGGAAAACACTGCAGATAATCAGTCGTGTTCATTCTAATTGGTTTTTATTACGTTTCCTGAGCTCTAAGGATCACAGAAATCAGTCTGAGCAATAATTAGTAAAACAAAGAATTAATGCAAAAAGAAATCTGCCACGTGTTGACTATGTGAAAAATGTAATTGCCAAGGACAACTGTCTCTGGGCATGGCGCCTGTTAAGCTCATGTATCTGTGGATGGTACGTTAATAATAAGATGTCAGTTCATCGACATTAGAGAAGATAAATAAGGTTTGGTCTTTAGTCCTGAAGCACTGATGTACATTTATAACCGCTGGACATGAAGCACATAATAAGAAATTAGCCTAAGAGTCCATCCATCAGTCCAAATCTGAAGTTCCTCTCAGTCCAGAAGGGATACACATATACAGGTCCTTCTCAAAATATTAGCATATTGTGATAAAGTTCATTATTTTCCATAATGTCATGATGAAAATTTAACATTCATATATTTTAGATTCATTGCACACTAACTGAAATATTTCAGGTCTTTTATTGTCTTAATACGGATGATTTTGGCATACAGCTCATGAAAACCCAAAATTCCTATCTCACAAAATTAGCATATCATTAAAAGGGTCTCTAAACGAGCTATGAACCTAATCATCTGAATCAACGAGTTAACTCTAAACACCTGCAAAAGATTCCTGAGGCCTTTAAAACTCCCAGCCTGGTTCATTACTCAAAACCCCAATCATGGGTAAGACTGCCGACCTGACTGCTGTCCAGAAGGCCACTATTGACACCCTCAAGCAAGAGGGTAAGACACAGAAAGACATTTCTGAACGAATAGGCTGTTCCCAGAGTGCTGTATCAAGGCACCTCAGTGGGAAGTCTGTGGGAAGGAAAAAGTGTGGCAGAAAACGCTGCACAACGAGAAGAGGTGACCGGACCCTGAGGAAGATTGTGGAGAAGGGCCGATTCCAGACCTTGGAGGACCTGCAGAAGCAGTGGACTGAGTCTAGAGTAGAAACATCCAGAGCCACCGTGCACAGGTGTGTACAGGAAATGGGCTACAGGTGCCGCATTCCCCAGGTCAAGCCACTTTTGAACCAGAAACAGCGGCAGAAGCGCCTGACCTGGGCTACAGAGAAGCAGCACTGGACTGTTGCTCAGTGGTCCAAAGTACTTTTTTCGGATGAAAGCAAATTCTGCATGTCATTCGGAAATCAAGGTGCCAGAGTCTGGAGGAAGACTGGGGAGAAGGAAATGCCAAAATGCCAGAAGTCCAGTGTCAAGTACCCACAGTCAGTGATGGTCTGGGGTGCCGTGTCAGCTGCTGGTGTTGGTCCACTGTGTTTTATCAAGGGCAGGGTCAATGCAGCTAGCTATCAGGAGATTTTGGAGCACTTCATGCTTCCATCTGCTGAAAAGCTTTATGGAGATGAAGATTTCATTTTTCAGCACGACCTGGCACCTGCTCACAGTGCCAAAACCACTGGTAAATGGTTTACTGACCATGGTGTCACTGTGCTCAATTGGCCTGCCAACTCTCCTGACCTGAACCCCATAGAGAATCTGTGGGATATTGTGAAGAGAACGTTGAGAGACTCAAGACCCAACACTCTGGATGAGCTAAAGGCCGCTATCGAAGCATCCTGGGCCTCCATAAGACCTCAGCAGTGCCACAGGCTGATTGCCTCCATGCCACGCCGCATTGAAGCAGTCATTTCTGCCAAAGGATTCCCGACCAAGTATTGAGTGCATAACTGTACATGATTATTTGAAGGTTGACGTTTTTTGTATTAAAAACACTTTTCTTTTATTGGTCGGATGAAATATGCTAATTTTGTGAGATAGGAATTTTGGGTTTTCATGAGCTGTATGCCACAATCATCCGTATTAAGACAATAAAAGACCTGAAATATTTCAATTAGTGTGCAATGAATCTAAAATATATGAATGTTAAATTTTCATCATTACATTATGGAAAATAATGAACTTTATCACAATATGCTAATATTTTGAGAAGGACCTGTACTTCCTCCAACGACTTCTGGGTCTGCCCTGCAGTCTTCTTCTAATGGAACGTACCAGGGTCACCTCCCAAGGAAGGAGTCCAGGAAGCAACCTCCTCAGATGGCAGAAACAATTCAACTGACCCATTTCAATTTTGTAATTCCAATAATTTTCTATTAGTTCATAAATTACACCATGGTACAGTTGGTTTCTCATGTTCAAGTTGAAACATGTGCTAAATGTAAAAATTAAGTCTTAAAGTTTCCTATCCAGGAACCCTCTTCTAATACACTCTTCTTTGAGATGATGTCTTTAACAAAGAGCAGACCTGACAGAGTCTGACCTGGACTGTAAACAAGATAGACTTTGTCCATATATTGATTGTGCCATGCTTTGGTAATATAGAGGTTAGATATCCCATAAAAGTGGCCCTGACACACCATTTTCCTGCCAAACATTTTACAAGATGTCTCTCGGAATCCAGTTGTAACCTTTCCTTAGCTTCACTAACACTCGAACAGGACAGTCAAACTGTCATGGGCCTTATCAGGAGCTTAGAGAACAGGTAAAGATGTGCTCCTCTGGTCCAGGTTGTGGGGAAAAGTCATTCTGGTTCTATTGAATTTGAATCTCCTTTTCAGATCATTGTTTTCGCAACACACAACCGCAAACGCTCCCTTTTTTTTATTTTTGTGGCACTAATGGCCTTTATTCACAGTATTCAGACAGGAATGAGCAGAGAGAGAAGGGTCAAAGACATGCAGCAAAGGTCCCAAGGTCGGGAATTGAACCCCAGACAGCTGCGTCAAGGATTAGTAGCCTCTGCACATGGAGCTCGTGCTCTACTGTTACTCCACGAGCCGCTCCAACCACAGACTCTCTTTTTAGGGATCATTTTGTCTTTCACACCATTCAATTTGACCGTGTAAGATCAATGTCTGTGTGTGATTTTGGAGCATGCGGCTGGGATCACAGAACCAAAGAGGCGTGGCCTAGTACTCTTCAATATTTATCTGAGCCATATATATATATATATATATATATATATATATATATATATATAACCAGTTTGCCTTTGTTTGGTTGGGGCCTGTGTTGGGGGACCTCATGTTAGACGTTTAAATGCATGCAGAGCTTTAAATACAAAGCAGGCCCTCCTCAACATGGACTCTACATTGGATTCTGCTCAGCAATGTTTTCTCAGATAGGGTCATTTGGTGTCTGCTCCATATGCGCCTGCAAACTGGATCTTCCAGCTGTTTGCGAGGTGTAAATTATAGACCGTGGATTAAAAGTGTATTCTGACACAGGCTTGAGGTTCAGGTAGATTCTCATCAGGCAGCTCAACGTCTGGGCCCTGATAATAGTAACACAGACAGGTTCAGCCTCACCAGAAAGTCTGGGAAATGTGAAGCTAAGTCACATTTTTTAGCTTTTTTTTTTTTTAGAGTCATCAAGCCGTCCTCTCTCATAAAGCAAAGTTTTGGACTGAGATTGCTTTTCAACCATGTAGGGAATAATTGATCAGAATTTACCAACTAATCTACAATCACTCAGACATCTTATTCTTCAAACCTACTAGAGATGGCTCACTGGTAGACAGGGCATGCACTGCTAATACTACAAGTCCCAGAATGCCTTTGTCTTATTTGACATTTGATTTCACATGTGCTCGTAGTATTAATCTGTGCTTGTTCAGGTTCAGCGTTTATATCTGAAGAGAAGGAAAAACTTCAGTTGTAGACGTTTACCAAATATCCAGGCTGGCCTCTGACTGTACAAGTTTTTCATTTTGGCACACTGCATATTTTAGATTGAAACCCGGCTCTACATGCTTAATTGAGCCTTTTTATTGGAGTTAAGAGAACATTAAAGATTTTCTCCACATGAAAAATATTTTAAGACTGAAGTTATCAGACATCCGCGCAGGAGAGAGTCCGCTGCATCCAAACGGCCACGTTCCCTGTTTGAAAAAAACAGATGGTCTCCATCTTTATTTGCCAGAAACCTGACTCTGCTGCAGCCTCCTTCCTTTATCACCACAGTCTTTCTTTTTGTCACACATTGAAAGTTTACATTTCAAAGTTTTTTTTAACATGGCTTTTTATTTTAGTTTCAACATTTCAACACTGAGCCATTTTTGTGCAGTGCAGCTCCACTGTGAGGTATTTGGGTTTATCGTTTCTGATGGGGGGAGCTGAGAGAGGAAATTAGAGCCAAGCAGGCAAGATGGAGGGGATTTGTGTTGATGAATTCTTATAAGAAATGGGAATCTTGGAGTGCTTGGGGGCTGGAAATGATTAAGAGGGAATGTATGGCGTCACATTCCTGCCAAAAATCAGAGGAGCGTATTAAGCAATCACAACAGCGTATCTTTTAATCGAGAGAGGGCATAGCCCTGATCGCGGGCGGGCACCTTTATTCGAGAGCCTTTGAACGCAGCACGGTGAGCAGTAAAACACGCCCCCTGCACCATCTGTTCGCTGTCGCAGAAAAATTACGCTCTCTCGCTCTGTTTAGTGGGCGTATTTGTCAGTTGGGGGATTTGTTTTTATATAAGATGTCTTTATTGTTCCATAAATAGTATCTATGGGGAGAGAAATTATGCTTGTAGATCAGTGACCAAGAAAGAAGCATCTGCTTATGGAAACCAGATAATTTTGTGGGGATTTTTTCAACATTATTGTTGCAAAATAAGAGGAAGTTAAGTCCTCCAAATTTAGAGAAAATAAGGGTTGGTATGAAATTCCAAATTGAATATGGGTTCCTGATGAATTGCTTTTTAAGGGAATGTCGGGTGCCAGCTGCGACTGGATATGAGGTGAAAATCCGGCCAATCAGATCAATCAGGAGAGTTTCTGCCCCCAACTGACAAATACGCCACTAAACAGAGCGAAAGAGCGTAATTTCTCTGCGAGAGCGAACAGATGGGTGCAGGGTGTTTTACTGCTCTCTCTTTTACTGCTATTCGCTCTCTCGATTAAAAGATGCGCTGTTGTGATTGCTTAATATGCTCCTCTGATTTTTGGCAGGAATGTGACACCATAGGAATGATTGAGTTTAAAGAAGGTGAACATAAAGGTGCTCTGAAAGTGAGGATAATACAGTAGATCTCAAAAGTGCATTCACCCTTATTTAAAAGACCAATTGTTTGTGAAGTAAAAACTAACCATCACATCATCCCAAAACCTTTCCCATATTTTTGTGCAGTATCTTCTGTACAACTCAACTGAAAAACAAACAAATCTGTTAGAGGGGAAAATTTCATAGAAAATAGGACTGACTGTACACACCCTTGAACTAATAATTTGAAGCACATTTGGATTTGATTTCAGCATTCAGTCCTTTTGACTCCCACCTGCCATTAGTTGCAGAAAAAAGTTCAGAGGTCCTCAGAGGATTCTCTTGACGGTTGCTTGTTTTATCCTTTTAGCGAAAGTCATAGATGGCAGAGCGATACAAATGTATCAGTCTTTTCTTCTGATGGACCTGGGGAATTCCTGAAAGTGGAGGAAATTATGAAGAGTTTAGTTTTGATCCAAAGCTGGAGATGAACACGGATTTCATTTTTCAGCATTACAATGAGTCCAGGCTAGACCGGTCAAAATAATCAATATTTCAATATAATCGATACTGAAAAAAATAATTATTCAAAGACACTCATTTGCCTCATAACTGATACAAACTGACCCATTCACATTTGCCCACATTGCTGCACGTCTTCCGGCGGCAGCGCTGCAATAACAGAGACATTCAGCCCCTCTCTTCCCTGCTGCTGGATGTTATAACTTTGCAAACATGGTGAGAACAGCCAGGAAAAAGAACACATGCTGACCTCTTTAGCTGACAAACACAAGGCATTGTTGGGGAAATACAACCCATGGTATTTATTTATCTGGTTGTAAAATACTCACTAGTTATCTGTTTGGGTTGGGAGGCAAATGAAGATATATTTAACACTGAATTCTTGATGTTATCGTTTTAGTTTTGGGTCATGTTTTCCTGTTGCGTTTGTCGGGTTTGTCCATATTTCCCGGCAGCACTTTCAGGATATGCTTCTTAGGACCGTCAAAAGTGCAGTGAACTTTTGGGTGGAGTTGGTGCAGCTTCTGGACTGTCTACTGTTGACCTTTTTGGGGTCATTTAAAGTGACTCTTCCTCTCCTTGTGCAAACACTGTGGGAATAGTTTTGGTCTTGTTTCTTTCAAAGTGAGCACCTACCAGTAGTATTTATAAAAGGCTCATAGTAAGGAACATTAGTCTGTATGGATAGAAACATGCAAGCACTTCTCAAGTTCTTGTAAAACAAATCTTTGTATGAACCTCAGTGGTTAAACTGTACCTTTTGACACAAAGTGGGACAAAATGTCAAGGCTCCATCCCTGTGAGAGTTGGCTTACGTGAATCAGTGGAAACAACTGTCAGGAAGCCATCCTCCAAGGCTTTTTGTCCTTTTCAGTATTTAAAGTGTTCAGATATAGTCAAGTTTGGACTTTAGGCCTGTGAAATGAGAGATGGGACCCATAATGAAAGACAGGAAGAATCCCAGAAAGGGAGCGAGAGTTCGTCAGGAACCAACCGGAATGATCTACTTTTTCAGCAGCTGTTTCCTGTTTTCATCAGACTTTTCCAGCCATTAAGCGTTTTGATGGGACATGAGGGAAGGTGAGCGGGTTGTTTTGGACGGGACCCGGCTGGTGCCTGAGCAGGTAATCAGAATAAACTTCCTTTATACTGGGGATTTCCAGGGAACCTAATTGTTAATGATTCTTTGCTCTGTGTTTGTATTTCTGCTTTGGATCAACAGGTGAGATGGTTCTTTTTAGTAAAACTCAGGATCTTGATTTAGGTCCTGATAAAATAGAAAAGCTTAAGATGGTTTCCTCTTTATTCATCATACTGAAATGTCAACAGATGACTAAAAATAAGGGTTTCTTTTCCTGTTTGTATGAAAATACATAATTTAATGGTACGGGTTTAATGAACTGGGTGGACTGGGGCAGCTACATGGTGGCAGTACATCTTCTGTTCAGAAGATCCGGTCGGACCTTTATCAATAAAAGACACTTTAATATTACTGTTGAATATTGCAGTAATCGATCACAATTAACCCAGGATTTCCTCAGTACTTTTTTCCCAGCATCACTTTGTTCACTAAGGTATACACTCACCGACCAGTTGATTAGATACACATTTCTGAAAGGATTGGATCCCCTTTTTGGCCCCAGAACTGCCTTGATTTGTCTGCTGTTCAGAACCTGAACATCCACGCAGCCCTGTGGGGTTGTGATATTGCACATGTTGATACTGTGATGACGGTTGATTAACGACTGAAAGAAGTGTTGCGTTCAGTGTCTCTCTTGTGGTGCGTTCAGGTTGTTTAATGACCAACTGACCCTGTAACGTTCAGGAAAATCTTCGCTGACTTCTCACCATCTCCTCTGCAGGATCTCTCCTCCAGCAGCTGCGGCCTTTCTGAGCAGCCAGGATGGTAGATAAGGATCCCATACCGCCTGGCTGCTGATATGATGAGTCATCACAGGCTGGGGTCCAACGGGGGCCATCGGTCGTCATGGTCAGCGTGTTTACTTATCGCTCATTCAGGCTGAGGTTTAGTTTATCTTCCTCAGGATAATCAGAGTGAAGAGAGTTCATTTCTCTGTCGGCTTTAAACTCAGTTTCTCCAGAGTTTGTTAACGTGATGTCTTTCCAGATTAAAGACGGTCGGTGTCAGAGGAAGGTCAAAATAAACGTGAATCCTTTAACTTTTACTCGGCTTAAAGATTATTTCCTCACTAAAGCTTTTCCGGGAAGCAGTTGTTATCAATTCGGGTTTACTGGGTCTCCACAGGGCCCTGCGGTTCTGATTGAAGATGTACAAACTGATTCGAGATGGAGTCATGATTTCCTGAGAAACTTCTCTTTGCAGTTCACAGGAATTTGGTAGAAATCACACAAGATCACAAAATAACAGTATTCCTTCAATCACCAGAAACTAAAGGAGAGAGCAAACCAACCGCTGAACTATCATGAAGAGAAACATTTCATTAGTATAATTATTGGGTTTCTCAGGTCTGAAATGTCCTTCTGGCCCATAATATTTGTCCCTTTTTCAAACCCTTTTCCCCGTTCATCCAACTCTATCATCTGCTTAGCTCAATGTGAACCAAACAGGCTTTCAATTAAATTTACTTCTGTAAATATTTTTGCTCTGATGAATCAGACCTTACTCGGTGCTGCTGCTTGATTTACTTTCCTCTGTACGCGTTGAAGGGAATTTCCTTGTTTTCATCATTGGTCGGGTGTTCCCTGACAGAATTCCCACCTCTTCGGTAGCTTCTACTTCCTCCTCCAGGTGAGTAGTGAACGGAAACATCAGGGTTTGCTCGGTTCTCAGCTGTCTCAGATGTTTGGTTCGAGGAACACAGACGTTTTCTAAATTTGACTCAGTTTTCCGACATGCCCTGTGGACAATGACAGGGTTTGTGTTGTTTTTCTGTTTTTTTTATGAGCAGCTCCGGTGTTTATCTGCTGTCACCTGCTGAAGAATCTGGTCATATTGTAGAGCCAGCGTCTCAACGTTTAGATGTCTTTCTTCTTCAGCACCGGTATCAAATAAACAGGACACTTGATTGCAGGTTGAGGAGGTCATTTAGAAATTTTATTCAGGTGCGTAGGACCAGGAATAGGTCTAGAGTTGTATAGATTTGACTCATTTCCTAACAAGTTGTTCTATTTCTAAATGTTTAGTGTTTGAAAAGCCCACAGTTAACATACGAGGCAACCATGAGAAAACTAACTGAATCCATCCTGTTGGTGCTGATGGTCGTTGGCTTGTTTGCCGTTTAAACGTGTTTCACAGTCAGAAAATTATACTGCATAACTAGTTTCTGGAACAGTGGTGCAGGGAGCATTTACTTTCTGCAACTGGTTTCTAATTACTGGTGGCCTTTTTTTCCAGTTTCGTTGTACTTGGATTCAGGAAGTTACAGATTCATTTACATCTCTTTATTGCTGTTAGAGATATGTAAAAAGCTTTAAAATAAATTCCTCTTTTATTGCAGTAGTATAATCAGGCTTTAATGTGAGTGATTATATTTAATGTGGGGAAAACAACTGATGCTCCTAACAATCATCTTAGAATAAATGTAATTGTTTTATTATTCACTTTCTAAGTTGATCAGACTTTCTAGGAACTACTAACTGGTTAAACGTGACCTCTTGTTTCCCAGGGGTCTTAATATGGTGTGACACAGAGGTCCATTTCTCTTAGCCATTGGCCACTAGCTGGACATGGACCCATATTTATTTTGGCACCATGCGCAGTGATGGAGAGACTAAGGGAGGGTAAACAAATCTCTCACTGTCAAAGAACGAGAGCAAAGAGTGGCATCTTGGAGACACCACATCTCCACAACAACCATTAGATGGTATCTGCATACCAACTGGTTGTTTTTGTTTCTGTCTAACAGCCACAAACATAGAAGCAGAGTTTTGTTGAACTCTACTGGGACTTTAACTGGAACCAAGTCCTTTGATCAGACGTGTCAGTTTGAGGGTGGAGGATCTGTGATGCTGTGGGCCTATGAACCATGCTAGAGTACATGGCAGCATGAACTCTTTGAAATACCAGGTCATTTTAAGCAAAGAGCTGGTGACCTCTTCCAGAACACTGACAAAGGGACTTATTGGGTCAGCAGGATGATGATCCAAGGCAAATGACCAAATCTCTACAGAAATGGCTCACTGGGCACAAAATCAACCTTCCTTCATGGCTGTCTCAGTCTAGACCTAAATCCTAAAGATTAGGAGAAGAAACAGAGGACCTAAGACTATAGAGGATCTATGCAGATGGTCAGTGGTTCTTCTTTCTGCTTCTGAAATACTAAAGGGGGAGATTTAATGATGTCCTATTGGCAGAAGAGGGTCTGGGCTTTCAAGGACTGTGCCTTCAGTGGTGTTTAAAACAAGAGAAAGAAGCCAAAGTCCAAAGAAAGACTTTGCATGAGTTTTTGAAAGCAGGACAGGGTATTGATGAAGACGATGGTGTGAAAATACAAGAAAGTTTGTGTGGAAGGAGAATATGAAAAAACGGAGGATGACTCAAGACTGTTGCACAACACATTATGTGTAGCAGGGAGACTCCCTGCAACTTTTAGCTTAACCAGTAACATCTGGGGTCAGACTCGAGTCGTCACCTCTGACGACAGAACTTCTGGTAAATGTTTCACCACAAAGTCCTCCGGACCAGAGAGTAGATTTAAGGGTGACAAACAGCTTTGAAAGACGACTGAAGCTGAAAAATAAAGGGTGAACGTTTCCTCCTCTTCCTCAGAGCGGTCGTTGGATTTTAGCATGAGGTTTCCATGGAGCCTGAACAAAGCCATCTGGACTCAGGAATGTGGTTCAGGAACGCTCTGGCGTACACGCTGGAGGAGCGAAAGCGTGGGGGTCCTGATAAGAGTTGGGAATGTGTGTGTGTGCGCTGTTAGGTTTAAGCTACTTCTCAGAGCCTGGCTTGTTCCCAGGGAACGATGGGCTGTCAAACATCCTCCTAAACGTGGAGAATTACATGTTCTTTGTTGCTAACAGGCCTGTTAATGTTTGTTTTCAGGTTAAACAATTACCTAAAGATATGAGCTTTTTCATTTTCTGTTGTACATACCCTGACTTCAGTTTGTTTCATTTAAAGATGGAGACAAAACATTCTTATTTAAATGTAAATGACAAACATCATCTGCTCTTTGAGAGCTCAGATCATTTTAGCTCCAGAAAACAGTATCCCATCATGATTACATTTCCTTCCTCCAACGGACTGCCAGGTTGAGAATACAAGAGGTTGGAATACCTTTCCTCAGTTCAAGACCCTGAATGAAGAGTGTTTAACTTAAAAAAACATAATAGAAAAATCTTTTTTATAAGTAACCCCCCTTCTTGTTGACAGGTCTGCTACTAAATCTAAGGCGGCTCATGATTCAACTATGATGAGTGACTTTAACTGGTTAAAAGATGAGGAACGAGGAGAAATAAGGAGGTAAAAATCACTGCATGTTGTGGAGAGCTTGTGGATAATGAATAACTTGAAGGGGGAAGGGTGTTTTTGGAGCAGCTGCAGCCTGAGTCCAGCACAGACTGTTCATAATGGGTTTCATTAGAATAACCTATTCAAAGTTTCTCAGATATACAGATCAATTTATTTAAATTCAACCAGCCAATCCTGCCTGCTTTTTCCGTTGCCTCGAGGAACAGCTGACTTCATTTTTCAAAATCTGGTGCCATTGCTTTTTTGTGAGGTTCTAGTTTGCCCTTAGAACCAGTTCCTTCACACTGACCCGGTTTTTAGGCTCAAATCTTCTGCACGGACCTGTAATCAAGACCATTACTGCTTGACATGCTTCATGTATCTGACACAGCAAGTGAATTATTATAAAAGTTCTTAATTATGAAGAGGCCAACTGATAACATTACTGATTACAATAACTGGGCTGCATGATATTAGAAAAACGGTCCCGGTGTGAGCTCCTGCTGCTGTAAGACTCGGTCCAACTGGCCCAGTATTACATTAGCATGAAACATGCCAGTTAATAACACGTGGAATATATTCTCCAACACTCCAGGCGATTATTGCTCACACTGATGTTACGATGACGATATATTAGCGATATATTTTGCAGCCTCAGCTGAATCTTTTTAGTTAGCAGGTTGGCACATTGCCACAGAAAGAAGTGGAGAAGTTCACGTGTCTTGATATCTTGTTAGTGAGTGATGGCAGGATGGAGCAGGAGATGGATCTAGACTTCATCAGCAGTGTTCAAGGCTGTTTCCTTGTTGTCACACTGAAGAAGGAGCTTTGTTCCAACCTTTATGGTAATAATGCTCATATGGTGGCGTGGCTATGCGTAGAGCCACAGCTCTTAATCAGGTTTAGCTAGTTCTGATTCTGATTGCAAAGACCTGTGAATGCCGACCTTTGGAGGTTTTCTAGGGATGTCCCACTGGTAGATCACAGGGCAGACCCAGGACCTTTAACCTTTTCACATTTTGTCACATTACGAACACAGACTGATTATTTTCTTGAGATTGACACAAAGTAGTGCATACGTTTTAAATTTTAGGGAAATTATAGTGTCCAATTTATCTAAGAAATAAAAACCAGAATGGCACGCGTCCTTTCACTCTGAAACCCATAAAAAAGAAAACTCTGTAGGTCGTGGAGGTCACAACCGCAACGACTGATGCCTTGTCTTCCTGACGGACCGTCCCTCTTCATGGTGGAGACTTATCCACTGCTTGGATAAAGGTCTGTGCTCTAAACAAAGGGTCTTCTCCAGGTTTCTGATCCTGCTGTCCTGTGAACACAGTCTGGAGGTGGTTACAGCGCTCGTATGATCTGGTTGTTGGTGTTGGTTAGTGTTCACTTTGTTTCCACCCTGGTCCCAGAGAGGTTGTGAGTTTTTAAGCTCCTCCATGCTGCGCCCTGCCTCTGATTTACATGTGGTGTAATTAGGAAGGCGCCTTGATGCTTTAGTGACGCCAGAAACATTTTGATGACTTCTCTGCTTGATGTTGAAGAGAATCTGTTGAACGTTTTAAAGTCTCTCTGTGGGCCATTTTAGAAGGAAAAACACATTTTCTATTGCTGTTGATTGAGAGGATATTTAATGAAATTTTGGGGCACAGACGTAGCATTTAGCTGAAATGTCACCACTCAGCAATATTAAAGACTACAGTACATGTAGTGATTGTGTGTATGTTTAGTTTTAAGTAGAGCAACTTTGAAGATTCTGACTCAAAGTGGGCTGAATGAAGTTAACATGGTGCAGTTACAGTTGTGGTGGGTAACATGTTTTCTGCCCTCACCAGCAGAAAGCTGTAGAGCTTCAGTCCAGTGAGAATTTCCCGATCCAGCCGTCATTTATTTAGATTTTTCTTCCATGCGTCCGTTGTTCCTTGTAGTCTTTTTAAGATGTCTTCATCATAGTCACCAGTCTTTCTGAAGGTTTTTTTCCTAGAATGTTGGCTGCTTTTTCCTCAATATCTGACCATTTTAAAGGAAAGTTTTTAATCAGTTTAAGGAACCTAACTCTGACCTGTGCATCAGTCAGGCCGGGCTCTAACGGCACAAAACATATTTTGGCAAAGAAACATTTTACGCAGAATACACAGGGTTCTCATTGCTGAAGGTTTGTTTTCTTTCAAAATCAAATTTCCATGCTGTTCCACCGTCAACGTGTCACATTTTCCACACTGCTCATAAGGATCCGACACTGCAGCGACCGTTTGCAGGAACCTGTGTGCCTGCTGATCAGATCGGTTGTGGTTTTCAGAAGCAAACAGATCAGTGAGCTGGTTTGTTTTCACACAGATTGACCACTTCCAACCTGTTATGATGAAATACTGCTGGAAGGTTGCTCACAAGCTTTCCTCACGAGGTTCGATCAAGTCAGTCTATCCTGGTTCCATAACAACTTTTGACAAAATGTCACAAGGTTGGAAACCTCAACTTTCTAAAGCCCGTTTAGTGATTCTAAAGTTTATTTTAAAATGACAAACTATGTCAGAGGTAGTGCCTGCTATAAGCCAGCCTGAAAGGCATGGGAGAGGTGTGATAAAAATGGGTCCTCAAACGTTTTTTCCTTCTGGCAGAGAGGAAGTTCATGAGAACTGTGTCCGCTGGAGGAAGAGGTTCACCTTTGTGTCGAAAATGAGCGCCAACCCCCACACTGGAGTCCTGGATCCCTCCGTCTGCAGGGTATCCGTCAGGAAGGTACGACTCATGTAGCTGACCAGCCAGGGAGGCCTTTTTACTGCAGGGATCAAGTGTTATTATATGTAACTAATACTATCTGTGTACTACAGGAATACGTTCAGGGTTACTACACAGTTTGAAAAGTCTGGAATTTGAATAACGTTTTTCCAGAAGACATTTTATTCCTCTAATTCATGGCCTAAAAGCATCCATTGATTTTTGAGCTTTTCATGGGACAACCCTGAAGATGAGCCACTTTTCTACAATATAAAGTAGTCAGTGTCCAGCTTGTATAACAGTATACATTTGCGTTAAGCTCAAAATAACTCAACATACAGCCATTAATGTCTAAACAGTTGGCAGCCATTTTCCCTGGTGTCATGTGACCTGTTACAAGGTCTCAGGTGTGGATAGGGAGCAGGTGTGTTAGATTTGTATGGGGTAAGAACGCTGTCAAAAACAATGTGTATGTAAAGATGGAAATGTGTGCATATTAGTCAATAGTTGTGCATAAGTAAAATCCAAAAGAGGTATTGTATATTTTCTCTATAAGAATACAAAATAAAATGTTACAGCTTCAAGAAATTACAAACACAAAGTTCAAGTTTACAGTTGTGGTTTATTCTTTATGAATACAATATGCTATAACAGTTTGTGAATACGATTTCTTTTCTATGAGAATACGAATTTACATCAGGGACTTGGTGTCACGTTATCTCAGGCTGGTTAGTGGAGCACAGAGTTAGTCGATTCCCGTCCTCACCGCCAGTAAACGTAGCGCCGGAATGGGAGATAATTCAGTCTAAAAGGAATATTAGGAACAGAGGGGAGATGGGGGGGGAATCAAGAGTATTATAAATAAAGCGTTGTTCTTATGCACAACTATTGACTAATATGCACACATTTCCGTCTTTACATACACATTGTTTTTGACAGCGTTCTTACCCCATAGATTTGATTGTCATTGCTCTCATACTCTCTCATCCTGGTTACTGGAAGTTCAACATGGCACCTCATGACAAAGAGCTCTCTCAGCCTGTCACTACCTGGAACATACACCACACACTGCATCAGATTGGTCGGCATCATCCAAGAAGGAAGCCTCTTATAAGGATTCACAAGAAAGCCCACTATCCGTTTGCTGAAGACAAGCGGACTAAGGACATGGACTACTGGAACCACATCCTATGGTCTGATGAAACCAGGATAAACTTATTTCGTTGAGATGGTGTCGAGCGTGTTTGATGAGCAACCAGGTGAGAAGCACAAAGATAACTGACTCTTGCCTACAGTCAAGCATGGTGGTGGGAGGGTCATGATTTGGGGCTGCATGAGTGCTGCTGGTTGTGGAGAGCTACAGTTCATTGAGGGAACCATGGTGGCCAACATGTACTGTGACCTGTGACCCACTGAAGCAGAGCATGATCTCTTCCCTTCAGAAACTGGGCCTCAGGACAGTATCCCAGCCTGACCCCAAACACACCTCCAAGACAACTACTGCCTTGCTAAAGAGAATGAGGGTAAAGGTGATGGACTGGCCAAGCATTTCTCTAGACCTGAATCCTAATGAGCATCTGTGTGGTTTTGAAAATATGTTCTTAGGGATGTACTCACTTTTGTTGCCAGTGGTTTAGACATTAATGGCTTTGTGTTGAGTTATTTTGAGGAGAGAGCAAATTCACACTGTTGTACAAGCTGTCTCCTTTACAATGAATCAAAGTGTTATATCTTCAGTGTTGTCCCGTAATAAGATATAATAAAATATTTACAAAAATATGAGTGTACTTTTGTGAGATACTGTACTTTTTTTACTTCTTTCTTACTTATTTACTTGTTACTAAGTTAATTTATTGTTTATTTGCTGGCTTACTTGTTTTCATTAGCTTACCTACTTAAACTGATCCATTTTTACCTGTTTACTCATTTATTTGATTATTAAGTTCCTGTCTTCCCTACCTCTGGAACGAGAAGGAGTTCAGACATGAAGAACGTGTTGGAGCTCTGTGGATTTGTTGTTTGTCTCCTGCTGTGGAGAAAGAGACGTTTTCCCCGGGTCTGATGCAGCATTTTGTTAACTGTCAGACAGCAGGGTTGGAGCTATTTGAACCAATGTTTCAGAGATATTTTAGTCAGATGCTAAATCTTTCAACCTGCCCATTAAACTCCATGGTGGAAGTCGTGTGTGTGTGTGTGTGTGTGTGTGTGTGGTCTCAGCCTTTCATTTGGTGCATGTGATTCGAGGTCTGTAATTGGACTTCTTTAATCAAAACTCGGTCACTGGGTTCATTATTGACTTCCTGTTTTCCCTGCAGGAACTGAAAGGAGGAAAGGCATATACGAAGGTAAGAGATAAAAAGTCTGCCTCCTGCTTTTAGAACCATATTGAAACAGATGGCTCTGTGTCATGTAAATATTAGCTTTTCTCGCTGTGCTTTGACAAGGAAAACCTCCAGCTGGGTGCAAACATGAGTGAAAAACCTGTCTGTCTTGGACTCACTTTTGCCTGGAAGCTGGAAAACATCCCCGCAGCACCTCTCTCACTGTAACGGCTCCTAACAGATGAGTCACATTTTTTGAATGCAGCAAGGTCGACCCCCTCGTGAACGTAAACTCGCGCCAATTCTTGGATGATGTTGCACGACAGGAACCGCTTCCTCTGTTTTTACCAGTTCTCCTTTTAGATTTCCTTGAGTTAAATTTACTCCATTTCCCTCCTTGGAGGTTGACTTCCTTTTAACGTGCACCTATAAAAACAGAAGGTCCCCTAAAGAAAGGAAAACCTGGGGAATGAAGAAGGAGAACGTTCAACTTTAGCACAGATGATTAGAAATAACATCACGTACAGCTGAGATAACGAGCCGATTTCACCTGGTAGGAAGGGTCGAGGTTAAAGTCGAGGAGACGTGGGGGGTGGTGACGAGGGCCTTATCTGAGTTATTCGTGACAGCGTTGGAATTTAGAAACACTTCAGAGGTCAGAGGTTTTCAACTTTGCAGCAGGCGTCACATTGTTGATCATGAGAAGTTTGACAGAACGGAAAACTGTTGGAGATGAAGGCGCAGGTTTGGTTGGGGCGGAGCAGGAGACACTGTGTCCTGCTTATCAGGATGAAAACTGTGCTGGAAAATAAGAACTCTGGAAATCATCAGACTTGTGTTGATAATGGAAAACTGTTAAGGTTCCTGTTCAATTTGTGGCGATTATTGCATCCAGAACTCAGTAGCATTAATAATGAAGCAGCGTGTCAAGTCGTGACCAACAATGGCTCCTCTTCTTTTTTATGATGTTTTTGTAAACAGGACAGCTGCTATTCTCGCTGCTTAATCCCCAGGCCACTTTATGTTCTGCAAACCAGACACTGAATGCTGTGGAGGGAAATTAGGCTCCTGTCAGCAATGAGCAAAAGGTTTTGCAACAATATGTGCTTTACTTATACAGAAAGGTTCACATAAATCACCAGGAAGCCCAAAATAAATGACATTCAAACTTCTGTCCAGAACTGATGACGTGTAGCTTTGGTCTGAGCAGGAAAGCAAAGTGTTCTTGTTTAATATGGGCCTCTCCTCCAGATTTAAGACAAAAATGTGGCAAAGTCCTACCTTAAAAACACACCTTGAGCGTTAAAAATAAACTGACGCTGGCTCTATAAAGACTGACGTGTGGTTTTTGCTCACTGTCATAAACTTAGACTTGAAACGTTGCTGTTAAAGTGAAATGACTCTGGTTGCTAAACACTGGGTGTCGCAGGATTCTCCGTTTTCTCACCATGTGCCTGAAATAGATGGCAGTAAAACCCTCCATTAGTGAGTCTAGGGTTTAACTGCGTTTAAACTCCTCTTCCCCCCCAGCTGGGCTTCACAGACCTCAACATGGCCGAGTTTGCGGGTTCTGGCTCCACGGTGCGCTGCTGTCTGTTGGAGGGATACGACACCAAGAACACGCGGCAGGACAACTCCATCCTGAAGGCAAGGAGATGGCGGGAATAACCGAGACCGTATAAAACATTAGGTTCTCGTTGTCTCAGCTGTTGCATATTGAACTGAGATGTTTGGACTTAAACCAGTTTTATCTTTGTCATGTAAAACTGATGACAGAGTTCAGTCCGAACTGGTTTTCCAGGCCTTGGTGGGTTTATTTACCCCATTTTAAAGGTATGTCAGTGATTTTCTCTTCATCAGATACAGTGCCCTGCAAAAGTATATTCCACCATTTGTCAACTTTAATGTGTTTAATTGGCCTTTTACCTGATAGATCAGGGGTCTCCAACTCCAGTCCCTGAGAGCTACTGTCCTGCAGCTTTTAGATGCATCCCTGCTCCAACACAGCTGAACCTCCTCAGCGTCCCATCAGGTTGGGCAAAGGTCTGTCAAAGCGCCGTTCATTTGATTCATCTTGTTGGTGCAAGGATGCATCTAAAAGCTGCAGGACAGCAGCTCTGGAGGTCTGGAGTTGGAGACCCCTGTAATAAATCAACAAAGTGTTATAACTGAAGTAGAAGGCAAACCGTACATTTTTTTTGCAACTTAGACTCAACAATCAGAACAACAATTTTCACGTTTTACCACAGATTCTCTGTTGGATTTAGGTCTAGACTTTGACTAGGCCGTTCTAACACATAAATATGTGTCATATTCCCTCCATTGTGTGACAGTATATGATCATGGCATGAGGGGTGTGAATACTTTTGCAAGGCACCCTAGAACAAACACGGTCCAGTTAGGACTCAGCGTAGTAAATTGTGTTACCTTCTTGTAACTTATATAGATTGATAGATTGTTACCTGGTTATTTTTCAAATGGAAAAATGAATGCAGAAAAAATAAACAAAAATACCACAGAAAATGAATTTACTTTGTTCACTGTAACTCCCTGCTTTAAAAACAAAAGGATCCTAACTTATTCATATAACTCCTCCACAGCTGCCTTCACATAAAGCTGTTGGTATCGATTTGTGCGTTACATTATTTATGTATTTGTGTAACTAAAACGTTGAAACATTATAGCTGTTTAGTTTGTCCATCTTTTAAAAATGCTTCACTAAAAATGTTTGATTCCACCAAACGATTCGAGTAAAAACCAAATAACAAATTCAGATTAATATTCAGCACCAAACTGAAACTAATGTTGAAGATCTCTGCAGAAAGTTTCTTTTTTTTAAATCATTTATTAGTATAAATTCATAAACACTTTCTAGGATAGAAAACTGAAATTGTTCTGCAGCAGTTTGGTCTCCGTCCAGGAGCTCCACAGCGCCATCTGCAGATCACCAACACACACTGCTCTGCAGCAGCGAGCCAGTACCGTCACATGTGGCGATGTTGCTCCGTATCTCCGGATGTCCGTCCGCCTCTCACACATCAGTGAGCCTCATGGGAATTTCCTGCAGGCTGCATCAGTTCAGGTTTATTCTCCAGAGTTTTGCTCACTGGGTTTAACTTTATACAGCTTCACATTTTAAACTTTGACTAGACTGTTTTGCTTCTTGATAAAAAAAATATCTTTCTGCTCTACAGAAACAGAAATCTACATGAACTGATGAAGAGAAAAACATGTTTCAGCTACACAAAAATAATAAAACTTTTATGACGTCAGGAATAATGTAACAGCATGTGAGGCAGATATTTGTTCATCTGAGCGGTTCTGTTGACAGAAACGTTTCTGTAACAGTAGTTTTTTATCTTTTAAATCTTAAAGGTAATCATCGGAATGACTCTTCTTTCTGGAGATCCCTGCTTCAAAACGTAAGTAGGAGCATAAATTCAGATTTTCTCTTAGTCATGATGAGTTGTTTGGATGCAGAAACCACACATGATCAGTGACTCCAGCAACATCTTCATCTACAGAACAGACCAAAAGTTTGGACACACCTTCTCATTCATAGATTTTTCTTTATTTTCATGACTATGAATATTGTAGCTTCACACTGAAGGCATCAAAACTATGAATTAACACATGTGGAATTATATACTGAACAAAAAGTGTGAAACAACTGAAAATATGTCTTATATTCTAGGTTCTTCAAAGTAGCCACCTTTTGCTTTGATTACTGCTCCACACACTCTTGGTATTCTGTTGATGAGCTTCAAGAGGTAGTCACCTGAAATGGTTTTCCAGCAGTCTTGAAGGAGTTCCCAGAGATGCTTAGCACTTGTTGGCCCTTTTGCCTTCACTCTGCGGTCCAGCTCACCCCAAACCATCTTGATTGGGTTCAGGTCCGTTGACTGTGGAGGCCAGGTCATCTGGCGCAGCACCCCATCACCCTCCTTCTTGGTCAAATAGCCCTTACACAGCCTGGAGGTGTGTTTGTGGTCATTGTCCTGTTGAAAAATAAATGATGGTCCAACTAAACGCAAACCGGATGGAATAGCATGCTGCTACAAGATGCTGTGGTAGCCATGCTGGTTCAGTATGCCTTCAATTTTGAATAAATCCCCAACAGTGTCACCAGCAAAGTACCCCCACACCATCACACCTCCTCCTCCATGCTTCACGGTGGGAACCAGGCATGTAGAGTCCATCCGTTCACCTCTTCTGCGCCGCACAAAGACATGGTGGTTGGAACCAAAGATCTCAAACTTGGACTCATCAGACCAAAGCACAGATTTCCACTGGTCTAATGTCCATTCCTTGTGTTCTTTAGCCCAAACAAGTCTCTTCTGCTTGTTGCCTGTCCTCAGCAGTGGTTTCCTAGCAGCTATTTTACCATAAAGGCCTGATTCACACAGTCTCCTCTTAACAGTTGTTCTAGAGATGTGTCTGCTGCTAGAACTCTGTGTGGCATTGACCTGTTCTCTAATCTGAGCCGCTGTTAACCTGCGATTTCTGAGGCTGGTGAAGAGTGTGTGGAGCAGTAATCAAAGTAAAAGGTGGCTACTTTGAAGAACCTAGAATATAAGACTTATTTTCAGTTGTTTCACACTTCTTTGTTCAGTATATAATTCCACATGTGTTAATTCATAGTTTTGATGCCTTCAGTGTGAAGCTACAATATTCATAGTCATGAAAATAAAGGAAACCCTTTGAATGAGAAGGTGTGTCCAAACTTTTGGTCTGTACTGTACATTTAAATTATTTTACAAAGACTTGGACTTAAAGTCAGTTTCCAGGAAATACTTCTAATAAAGTAAGTTCAGTCGTTACATTAAATGTTAAAATCATTTGTATTATCTGTTTACTGTTCCTCCTCCAGGTGTATCTATGACCATTAAAGAACTTGTTAGTTCTATGTTTTCAGCTGCTGGTCTTCTCAGACTCTCGTTTATCTGACATGTAATGTTTCAGGAAGCCTGTTTTTAATGGTAGAAGCTGCTAAAAGGTATAGTTTACTGCTCCATCTGGCATATTGGGAGAATAACCTGGAACTTTAATTTACACGTTCTCTTTTCTGCCAACATTTGGACCTACAGCAGAAACAAAGCCACTTTTGATAGTGAACAAGGTATCCTGGAAATTTTATTAGAATTTTCAAATTTACACACAAACTGTAAGTAGAGAAAAATTGAGGAACAAATTCTCTAATTTCTGCGATCTTCAGGGTTTGGTCCACATGTTCTCGGCAATATTACCACTCATGTCATCTAAAACTATGCACCTAAAATAAGCAAAGCTACGCAGTGCGGATAAAAAGGTTTGGAGTGTCGGGTCCACCCCTGGCAGTCTTCGGCTGTGATTACCCTAAAGCGTGAAAGAAGGACATCTGGACTGATGGTCACAGATTATATAGTTTCCACCATTCATCTAGAACGTCTCTATGGAACCCAGAAAAGGCGAGTAGGAAGGGAGAAAGAGATGAATTCATTCATGGATTTTTTTTATTTTAGTGTGATGGGTGTACAGATCTGTGAAAAAGACCAAAGAGACCCTTTGGTTTGGTTTTGGTGTTACTGTTCTGTCAAGAAAATGTAAGGATTTTAGAAACGTTTGCAGTGAAGGCTGGGCCCGTAACAGTTCACAGGTTCCGGTACAGCCCCGTCGGTTCCGAGCACACATGTACCGAGGGAATACAGCGTGGTTCTCTACCTGAACAGGTGCAGACTGTTCACGTGCAGAACTAAGTGGCAATGTAACGTTCTTTAGGGCAACTTTAAGATGTGACACCAAAACCAAACGGAGAGGACTCCCAGCTACCACTAAGCTCTGGTGTTTGGGAACATGAAGGTTTCTCATGCAGATACAGTAGCGAAAGAAAGCTGGACCGAACCAGAACTTTATGTCTGTGTAATTTCAACATCAGTAAGGTATAAAGCTCTCTCTCTCCTTAACTGAATCCCTCACCTGAAACAACGTCAAGCTGGATGTAAACATTACTGGTCCTGGAGGAAAATCAGCTGAAGCTCAAATAGCATCCAGTAAGCCCAAACATTCAGCTGTACCTGAATGCACCTGCTGTGTTCAGGTACAGCTGGGACACTAGGTTGTTGAAATATCAAACTGACTCCGAAGTGATTTAAACGTGTTTTATTCTCAAATATGGGCACAGTCTGATTTAAAAATGTCTAAACCTTCACATTGATAGTCTTCACGTGGGTATATTGTTGATCTGTTTATCCAAGCAGTGGCTATGCCTGCTTATACTACCTTATTCATCCAAGCAAATCTCCAGTCTGTTCTTCCCACTTCTTTAAGTTTTAGACTATAATAAAATGTCATTTATTTCAGAAATTGAAAAAGAATCTTCATTTACTGATGACCAAAGTAAAAACAAAATTCTATTTTTATTTCTTTTATTGATTGAAGCGCACCAGAAACGTACCGAACCTTGATTTTTGTGTACTGGATTCATATTGTGTGAAAATGTGTTAATTATGTGGCCACAGCAGGCCCGTGTTCTGCTACTTAATGTTAGTTTTTAGAACCTTCTCCTCTTCTTACGCTTACTAGACTCTGATAGATGTTACTCCTCACGGTGTAACATCTGATCCAGTTATTAGTGAGTTGAGGTTTAGTACATGTGTAATGTTTCTTCTGTCCTTTCTTTGGTTAAACTCATACAGTAACAACATGATTCTGCCGTTAAAACAGTTTCTGGGGCCTGTGGTGATCTAAAGCACCTGTTGAAACAATGACTCATTATTTCCTTCAGTGAAGAGAAGCTTATCTGCTCAGGCGTGAGCGCTCTCTGCTCCTTTAATCTCTTCCAGACTAATAAAACTGTTTTCCATTGTTTGTTTTTCCCCTCTTCAGCGCTCCGAGCACAGCGAAGTCCATCTCCATCCCAGGACGGGAACACACCCTGCAGCTGGACTGTAAGGGGGAGGGAACGGCCGAGGGCAGCGGGCCAGCTGGAGGGGTTTCTCTGGGCCGAGCCTCCAAGCCCCGGCCTTCCATCATCAGCTCGGGTGCGAGTCGCTTTTCAACGCGTCACATTTCAGTGAAGAAGAAAATGTTTTCAGCTGGGTTTTAGTCTGAGTTCAGGTCATGCCCTGAATCAGGTCTCCCAGTTGGTAAAATGCTCGGTTTTGCTCGGTTTTGGCCGAGCTGGACCCAGAGAGGGAAATATGAAAAGAATGAAACTAAATTATGAAACATATTTCCTCTTAAATAAACTATTTTATAAGATGCAAAGGTTTTATTGAGAAAAAGCAACATTAGTATGGCATGCTTTCAGTTGAGACTTTTTATTGTTTTCAGCTTTTTAAGCTTAGCTAATTTATTTTCATATTAAATTATTTGCTAAAAAATTTATTTTATTTCAGTCATTTTACTAACCATACCTTTTAAATGTAAAACCAGACGCTTTTCTCAGTGTTTCTTTGTTTAACTCAGTATTATAGACTTTTTATGTTGAAGGTTTTAATGTGAACAGAGAGGAGGTGCAGAGTAATTATTTTATTGAGGCGGTTAGAGCTGAACGGTGCCAGTTCTTAGTCTGGATCCATAAATTCCAGCTCATCGAGTTCTGCCGGCGTTAACATCAACAAAGGCCGGCTGGACGCTGGTCTCTCTGAAATGTTTAGTGGTCCCAGCTACACACACACCCAACTGATCTGGTTGCTGCCTCTGGTGTCTTCAGGGCTCCTGGACGACTCTGAGACAAATCAGAACCAGTCTGGTCCAGTGGAGGTTTTCCAGTCCGGTCATTCTCGGAACTCCAGCTACGCCAGCCAGCAGAGCAAAATCTCAGGTACAAAATGGACCAGCAGATCTGATGTGTTGGCTGTGTTTTTAAATGGAGGCTCTACAAAAGAAATTCTTGGAAATGTGTTTGGATATTCATCGAAACAATCAGATTACAGTGTTCCTGTGCAGCCTTGAAAAACCTGGAAGTGTATGGAAGGTCTGGATAATCCTGGGGAAAGATCCAACTGCGTATGGAAAAATTTACAGAAAAACACCAGAATTTCTAAAAAATAAGGCACTTTTTTACCCTTCATCTTTGGTTTCTCATCGGTGTTTTGGATAATTGAATAACTGACTCAAAGCTAACTTCACACTCGCACAATGAACCTTTCTGGTTTCTAAACAATTTTTAAACTCTATAGGTCAAATGTCACAGAGCATTGAAACTGCCAACCAGGACGACTTGCCATAATTGATGCGACCATGAGCTCTGCTGTCAGGAGAATGTCCACCTGGAATATCCAGCAGCAGAACAGTGATCCAAAGCACACCAGAAAGTCCACCTCTGTATCACAAAAGAAAGATGAAGGCTTTTAGAATGGCCTAGTTAAAGTCTGATCTTAAATCTCATGGAGATGCTGTGACATGACCTTAAACCTTAAGTCGCAAAAATAGAAGAAATCTTTAAGGGCCAAATATGTTTCACTGCACTATTACACCTCTTGTTTCTCAATAGTTCATGTAGAACTCAGCCGTTCCTTCTCGGTGTTCCCGTCATCGGCTCATTTCCTCTTGTTCCTGCCGTCCTGCAGGCTACAGCACAGAGCACTCCTGCTCCTCCAGCCTGTCCGACCTCACGCACCGCAGGAATACCTCGACAGGAAGCAGCGCCTCCGGAGGCCTGTGCTTCACTGCTGACACGCCACCAGAGGGCGACAAAGACGCTGGACGTCCGGAAAGACCTCCTCGACCCCCACGGCCTGTACTGCCCCCAAACCGACCCCTCAGGTACAGATACAGAGAAATTTTGTCATTAATCTGAACCTGGGAAGAGCACCTTGTGGCCCCTGATGTCCTCAAATTAAATCGCAAATAAGATAAGAGTGTAACTGTTTAGGGAGACCTTTTTTATCGGGGATCCTAACTCTGTCCTGGACTTACAGAAATTGTCTCAACAGATTTTTTTCCTTGGTTTAGTTGAAAATTATTTGCTTTCACTTGGTTTAAATTGCCTTTTCTGCATGTAAAAATTATAGTGATCACACCGTCACTGTACACAATATACATATCTGGAACTGCCTGGACTTTAAAAAATGTTAGTACCCTGCAATAGACTACTGCTCACCATCTGGGGTCTGTTTGCTATGAACCCGAACCCCAGAGCGACAAATAAACAGTTATTTGTTTATCGTAACGTCATCGAGGCTTTCACTAATATGATCGCATGTTTCTCTAATATGCTGCAGGCCTAGTAAAACGGTGCCGTCCCGTCATGTTGCAGCGTCATTGTGCGTTTTTTCTGTCGACTGTATTTCAGGAGGAAGCAGGACTCTGTGGAGAGTCACCCCACCTGGGTCAACGACACTCGTATAGACGCCGACGACATCGTGGAGAAAATTGTCCAGAGCCAAAACTTTGCAGATATCAACAACACCGAAGGTAGTGGGAGTTTCTCCGCTGGTTTTAATGAAGAAGCTTCTGGTTTGGGTGTTTGAGACGTCTCAGGGGAGTCACAGCAGTGTTTAATCGCTGCACTTTTATCGCTGGAGGGTTTCAGATACAACAGGGTGGAGTTTGTCCCAAACGTCACAACTCTGATGAAAGTCAAATCTGATGCAGTTTAAGTCGACCCAGTCCAGGTCATTTATTCACCTGATAATCTGTGTAACCGGTTTGAGTTGAACATGAATGTGACCTACAGAGGTTATTTAGTTGTAAAAATTACACCCTCAAGCTAAACTAGATCCATTTTTAACAAGAACCTGTGGTCAAAACAATCTGTTGGACTCTTTGAAGAAGGTAGGAGTCTTATATTGTCTTGCAAAAGTATTCAAACCCCTAGATGGTTTTTTTCTTTTCACGTTACAACCACAAACGTTAGCGTGACAGGTTGGATAGAAAGGTACCTGAGAAAATCAGTTAAGTCTCGGCACTGATTTCAGTTGAATTTAGGTCGGGACTTTGACTAGGCCATTCTAACACATGACTATGCTTTGATCTAAATCTTTCCATCGTGTCTCTGGCTGTATGTTTGTGCTCGTTGTCCTGCTAAAAGGTGAACCTCCACCCCCTTGGGGTTTTTTCCCTCCAGGATTATCCAGTATTTAGCTCCAACCAGTTTTCCCTTTTCCTGGTGAAGAATCCACAAAGCATAATGCTGCCACCACCATGTTTCACTGTGGGGATGCTGTGTTCAGGATTATGAACAAAGTGTAACTAGATGTCTCCGGCATAAATCCGTTAAACTATAGAGTACAATGGGACTCATTTTTCCAACAAAACCAGAGTTGGTTTCACTAGATTGTATTTAGGGGTTTCAGAGTAGGAGGAGCTGAATACAAATGGACTCCAAACATTTATGTTTTCGGTGTCTGTTTCTGGTCTTCAGACAGTAACCTTCGACTGTTCGTCAGCAGAGATGGAACCACCGCGCTCAGCGCCATCAGACTGGGAAACAGGTGAGACTGTCTGCATCCGTGTTGCTCCTGCTTCCTCTTCTCCTCATGACGCCTTTTAACTGTCGGACAGCAAATGCAGATCCAGGAGAGGACGTAACTAAATCGGACATCTGAGATGACCGTGTTCATCCTGGATTGATGGCAGTTATTTTTAGAAGGATATTTCTTTAACGTCTTCTCCAAGATTAACCACTTCCTCCCAGTTCCATTTGTTCTGGTTTCTTTGCACTTTCCAACAATTTAAAGTCTATTCCAGCTATTATGTAATTAGTATATCCTAACAGGAATTATTCTCCATGAGGTATAAACACAATTCCTACATACTGGAAATGTACTTGAAGACTTTATTTGTCCAATTCTCTAAAAGCTTCATCCATCCGTTTGCCATCTCTCGTTCATCCATCCATCCATCCATCCATCCATCCATCCATCCATCCATCCATCCATCCATCCATCCATCCATCCATCCATCCATCCATCCATCCATCCATCCATCCATCCATCCATCCATCCATCCATCCATCCATCCATCCATCCATCCATCCATCCATCCATCCATCCATCCATCCATCCATCCAATTAAAAACAATGAGAAGGACATTCTAAATGACTGAACTGTGGATTTCTGGAATTTTGACTCAGAAAATATGCAGGAACGTTGAGATATATAAACAGCTGGCTGCAGATGTTTTTCCATCCCTCTTTGGATTTAAAATCCCAGATTGTGTTTCTTTTAATCGTGTCCTGTTTGTCTGAAGCAGTACAACAACTCCAGTAGAACCGTTAGGAGTTGAACCAGTTGCTTCACCGATTCTCAGACCTTTGACCCCGTTTGTTTCTCTTCTTTCAGGGTTTCTGCCGGTGGCTATGAGCCGGTGGTGATAGAGAGCCATTAAACCAGCCGCCTGCTCACCTTCTGTCTGACTGGTTTTACTGGAGCTTCAGCTGGTCTGACGCCATGAGAGGAAGAACCACGTCCGTTTGCACTTTATGTCCAGTTCATTGCAGTGTTTGTCTGCACTCTGTTTCAGCTGTATCTTTGTGATGTTGAAGGGAATGCACAAAATGCTCCTCACCGTGTGCGACTGTATTGTAGGGAGAAGTTCAGAGGTCTCCAGCTTTTAGGTCAAACTGAGGCTAAAGCTGTTCTACAAGAACATAAATAGGATCATAAAGGGTGAAGAAAGGAAGATAAAACTCAAATATTTGACATTTATAATAGGAACCCTGTCTCCTCCTATTTTACAGAGTAACTGTCAACAGATTACATGTTTTCTCCCTGATTCTTCTTTCACAGCAGATGAGAAAACAAAATTTTTTTGAAAGTGTGTTGAAAATGTCACATTCAGGTGAAACATCTGACTTCAGCTTGATCCACAGATTCAGTCTAAAACTGACAGTTCAGTGTTGGCACAGCTTAATCTTTTCTTCTCTTGTGGCACTTTCTGCACACTTGGTTCTGGAAACCTTGTTGCCTTTCTGGTGACCTTAACATCACTACTTTCACTTTCCTAATTATCTACTTGAATCAACAGGGAAAGGCTTGAATCAGAGAGTAATTGTGATTTGATCCCATTAGGAGACTCCCTGGGGGTGAAATGTGGCTGTAAAGCTGCCTAAATATAAGCCATGGAGTAAAATGGGGGCATATGAATGATAATGGGCTTAATTTACTTCTGTGAAAGTTTCAGATTCACTATAAGCTTAAATGTTTTTCTACTCACTCCTGATCTGAATCTACGTTTTTGTTGGGGTCTTCAGTTTCACCTAAATGTACAGATGGATCATTGTTGGTAATATTCCTCTAGAATCTGTAATCCTGTTGGTTTGGATTCCAACCTTTCAACTGAAGCACAAACACAACATGAGAGCAGCAACATTTCACTAAAATGGAATAAAAATACCTTCATTTGAAGCGTGTGACCTCCCACTGAACTTCCAACTCCCTTCTAACACTAAAAGTGACCGAGTTCGTGATAAACATTGATGTTTTTCCCCCTGTTGATCAGGGGAATCTGTGCCTTTAAAGTTTCTCTCTAATGAGCCAAGAGCACCATGAAAACTGTGGTAAGAGTGCCTGTGATGGTGAGGAGAGAAATGTTTCCCCCACAGCTAACCTGTGAGGCTGCGTGCATGAACACTAATCTGCTGCTTCGTTTCCATGGATTAACCAGAAGAAATCAGTCCTGCTAGCCGTCAAATACATGCTGACGATCAGTTCAACAGAACAAACTGTTCAGCCTTTTATTGGGTCCAGCTACAGAAGAACTTCTCATCTGAAAACGTTTCTGCGAAGGTCTTTGCTGCCCCCTGGTGGAGCAACAGTATTCCTGATTCCTGAGTTTACTCTGATGTTTACCTGGAACTCGGAAGGATTTATGTGACCTTATGATGAAACAAACATAACTGAAACAGGAAAAACTCGGAGTGAATGTATCTCTGAAGGCTCCAAATAGGGAGGAAGTGATAGTTTTCAGGACCAGCTGGCTGGCTTTTTTTTTTTTGCTTCTTTTCTTGGTGGATTTATGAGCATGTTTTCAGTTTATCTGCCAACTGTCTGAACACGGCAACAAAGATTGACTTTACTTTGTTTGATGGATTAAAATGACATTTTCCTGATTGTAGAAGGGCCCATAAAGCATTGTTCGGTGTAGACAGTGTCTCCCAGGTGGCATCCCAAACTGCCACCACTGTGTTCTGGTTCTGGTTTCTAAGAAGTGAGGTACTCTTGCTGCTTAGAGTAAAACAAGTGACTTATAAGTCTGTTTGAAACCATTTAACCTTCTCGTTTTATTGTAATAACATCAGAGGTGAAGCAACAGAAAAATGGGATTTTAATCCTGGTTATTTTATTTGACGTTGCGTGACCAGTGAAGTTCGTCCTCGTTGATGTTTCCTCGATGCAGCTCATTTTAAGCCGTTTCACTTCCAGCATCGTGTTGCAGATGTATGTTAAAGAATCACAGTTATTCTCACGTTTGGGGATGAACCACTGAAAGTTTAGTCTCAATTTGAGTTTACATCACCACCTCATTTTATTTACCTTTAAAGCATTTATTTAAATATTTTTGGAGGTTTTCCTGTGGAGGTTGTTATAAGCTATGCACACACCTCACCTCCCTGACCTTATTTGTTCCTTTTAGTGATTCTAACAAAGGATTTTATTATAACTAAGTTAGTTTGACCTTAATTTTATAGAAAATAAGGTTGGAATTGAATTTCCAGTGTCCACAGTTTTTTTTTTCCCAATATATATTTGTCCAGAAATGACTTATAAACAATAAAAATGCTAATCTACATTTGTCTGATGTGTGATTTGTATGCTGCTGTAATATTTGAAGGGAATAATCTTTAAATGACAAGATTAGCAGAATGACAAAATATTTGAGTTTGTTGCTTTTGACTTTGGAAGTGTCCATGTGAAGAAGCCAATAATTAAAAAAATCTTTTAGCGGACAAACAAATCTAATTAAAATTCTGGACAGCCACCAGCAGAGGGCACTAGACACAAATTAATGTCTTCTATGTGTTAGTAAAAGTATAGTTTCAACAGTTGTGAAGGTGTTAAGTTCTTTATAACTCTTGAGATGAATAGCAGAACATGCAGAAGAGATTAAGAAGCTTGTTTTGCTTCCTCCACTTTTGGCACAAAAAATAACATTTGTATTTGATTATGTTTTTGTAATAATGCTGCTTAGCAATAAATGTTATCCTGTGGAGAAGCTGTTTGTATCTCTTTAAATTGTGCCACATTTATAAGGAAAGGATGTTTTGTGCATGTTTAGAAAACTCAAAGAGCTCTCCTAGTTTTTTCACACTTTAAGGAGAGCTCAGTACATTCCCCTCAACACCTTTTGTGGCACACCTGCCGTGGGTCCCTCTAAGCTCAATTTAGAAGCACCCTCTCTAAACGCATGCGTGCCTGTGGGGGTCTTTTTGGTTCACAGGTGAAAAGTTGCCTTATTCCTGCCCCCGTAGAAAGCGTTATCAATTATTAAGAAGCAAAATTAGATTTGCTTTTTATTTTTATGCAGATTAGCATGAGTATTTTGTTTCATTCTAATTTCATTAAAATGCCTGAAATTAATTATAAAATAATTAGCGAACACAAATAAAGCGAAGATGATGATAAAAAAAAGGGCTGCATGGTGGCACAGTTGGTAGCACTGTTGCCTTGCAGCAAGAAGGTCCTGGGTTTGATTCCCAGCTGGGGGTCTTTCTGCATGGAGTTTGCATGTTCTCCCCATGCATGCGTGGGTTCTCACCAGGTACTCTGGCTTCCTCCCACAGTCCAAAGACATGCCTGTTAGGTTAATTGGTAACTCTAAATTGACCTTAGGTGTATGAATGAATGAGTGCGTGGTTGTTTGTGTGTTGCCCTGCGATCGACTGGCAACCTCTCCAGGGTGTACCCTGCTTCTCACCCATAGACTGCTGGAGATAGGCACCAGCTCCCCCACGACCCACTATAGAATAAGTGGTAGAAAATGACTGACAATAAAAAATGATAAAATTATTGAAAAGAAAGTTGAACTGAAAACTTAACTAATAATGTTTAGATGGGAGTCAAAGGCCACTCTAAACATATGCATTTTTAATCTCGTTTCGGTACATTTACAGTTTTCTGGGAGTTTATTCCAGATTAGTGGAGCATAAGAACTAAAAGCTGCTTCTCCATGTTTGGTTCTGGTTCTGGTTCTGCAGAGTAGATTTGAGCCATAAGACCTGAGAGGTCTGGGTGGTTGATACACTGACAACAAGTCTGTAATGTATTTTGGTGCTAAGCCATTCAGTGATTTATAGACTAACAGAAGTATTTTAAAGTCTATTCTCTGAGCTACAGGAAGCCAGTGTAGGGACTTCAGAACCGGGCCGATGTTCTCCACTTTCTTAGTTCTAGTGAGGACGCGGGCAACAGCGTTCTGGATCAACTGCAGCTGTCTGATCCACTTTTTAGGCAGACCTGTAAAGACACCGTTGCAGTAATCAATTCTACTAAAGATGAACGCATGAATTAGTTTTTCAAGGTCCTGCTGAGACATTAGTCCTTTAATCCTGGAGATGTTCTTTAGGTGATAGAAGGCTGACCTTGTTACTGTCTTTATGTTCCTCTGAACATTCAGGTCTGAGTCCATCACTACACCCAGATATCAAGCCTGACTGGTGGTTTCTAGCTGTATTAACTGAAGCAGTGTGCTAACTTTTAAACGCTCTTCCTTTGGTCCAAAGATTATTACTTCAGTTTTGTTTTGATTCAGCTGAAGAAAATGTTGGCCCATTCATGCATTGATTTCTTCTAAGCATTTACCCAGCGCTTGAATGGGTTCATAGTCACCTGGTGACATTTTAACGTATAGCTGTGTGTCGTCTGCATAGTTATGATAACTTACAGACGTTGGTCATAAAATTTGAATATCATGAAAAAATTGATTTATTTCAGTAATTCCATTCAAAAAGTGAAACTTGTATATTCATTCATTACACACAGACTGATATATTTAAAATGTTTATTTCTTTTAATTTTGATGATTACAACTGACAACTAATGAAAACCCCAAATTCAGTATCACAGAAAATTAGAACATTGTGAAAAGGTTTAATATTGAAGACACCTGGTGCTACACTCTAATCAGCTAATGAACTCTAAACACCTGCAAAGGCCTTTAAATGGTTTCTCAGTCGGGTTCTGTAGGCGACACAATCATGGGAAAGACTGCTGACCGGACAGTTGTCCAAAAAGACGACCACTGACACCTTCCACAAGGAGGGCAGGACACAAAAGGTCATTGCTTTTGAGGCTGGCTTTTCACGGAGCTCTGTGTCTGAGCACATTAATAGAGAGGCGGAGGGAAGGAAAAGATGTGGTAGAAAAAGGTGTACAAGCAAGCAATAGAGATAACTGCACATGGAGAGGATTGTGAAACAAAACCCATTCAAAAATGGGGAGATTCACAGAGTGGACTGCAGTGGGAGTCGGTGCTTCCAGAACCACCACGCACAGACTTATGCAAGACATGGGTTTCAGCTGTCGCATTTCTTGTGTCAAGACACTCTTGAACAAGAGACGGCGTCAGAAGCGTCTTGCTTGGGCTAAAGACAAAAAGGACTGGGCTGCTGCTGAGTGGTCCAAAGTTATGTTCTCTGATGAAAGTCAATTTTGCATTTCCTTTGGAAATCAAGGTACCAGAGTCTGGAGGAAGAGAGGAGAGGCACAGAATCCACGTTGCTTGAGGTCCAGTGTAAAGTTTCCACAGTCAGTGATGGTTTGGGGTGCCATGTCATCTGCTGGTGTTGGTCCGCTGTGTTTTCTGAGGTCCAAGGTCAACACAGCCGTCTACCAGAAAGTTTTAGAGCACTTCCTGCTTCCTGCTGCTGAACAACTTTATGGAGATGCAGATTTCATTTTCCAACAGGACCTGGCACCTGCACACAGTGTCAAAGCTACCAGTAACTGGTTTATAGACCATGGTATCCCTGTTCTTAATAGGCCAGCAAACTCAGAATTAACTAATAAACTGGAATTACTGAAATCAATTTTTTAATGATGTTCTAATTTTATGTCCAGTAGTTGTACGTTTGTTGTTTATTATAATCTCAGTTAGGGGGACCATCTATGTTCTGGCTACAGAACTTGAGATCTTAATTCAGTAAGAACCCCTGACTGAAGGACAACTTGAACTAGCAGTGATGGAGGAAACCAGTTGCCCACCTGGAAAAACAAGAAATTGCAGAGTTGAAAGTGTTTCAAGTTGGGTAGGCAAATTGGTCCATTGATAGGAAATGAAGACGGACATTTCAGAGGTCAAGGGTGAAAAGTTGCAGGGTAGATAATGGTTTTAATGCAACTGTTGCGATGCTGCAGGTGAAACTTCATGCTGCCTGAGCCTTGTTTAGAGATATTTCAACGAAGAAAACGAAGCCTGAATTTCTCTGTAATCTTCATGTGGATGATACAGTCTGCTATAATAATTAATCCTTGGTATTCCTACTCTCTCATAATGCTGGTTGATTCTTTGGGAATTCTTCAGAGAAAGCTAGGAGATGCCAGGCGTAAGGGAAGACTTGTTTAATCTCAGTTTGAACTGGACACACTTGAACATGCATTTCATTGGAATTTGCTTATGCATGAAATATTTTGACCCATGCTCTGTTTAACATTTGCAGAGTCTGCCAACCTTGTCCAAACTGTTCTGAGAATTCAAAGCAAGGAGGACTTCTCTTTTTTTTTTTTTTTACCGTCTCCTGTCCGGCAGAGTAGCTCAGAGTGCCAGGAAAAAGCCCAGCAGATTTACTTTCACAAGTGGAGCTTTACAGCTAGTGCTTGAATGTTGATATTTATAACAGAAAGTTTATTAGAAACTGCTTTGGGATTATTTCAATTGTTACGGACACAAATGAAATGGGGAAAAAAGCACGAAAGAGAGAAAGGTGGGGCAAAAAGGAAAAGGGGAGAGAAGGAGAAAAGAATGGAGGAAAGAAAGAAGGATGAAGAGAATATAAGATAACAACCTGCTTGCTTCTACACCTGCAGAAACGTTCATATACCAGCTTTTTTTTTTACCGAAAAGTGAACAGTACTTATGAATTCAAGATGTATTTAGTGATAAATGTGGCTCAATATAGAACATTTGTGTATCTGTTAACACCTGAATCTAAACACCTGTGGGTCTGAGTGTGAACGCGCTTGTGTTTACAAGGTTTCTCCATACAAATATGCAATAATGAGTGTGAGGAGCCACAGACCTGCCCCCATGGACCCATGGACCCAGAAACCCGAGACCCCGGGACATATCACCCCCCGAGCAGAGGCCCGACAGAGCCCAGGGGTCCAGGCCCCGCCAAGCAGCCACCGGGAGTGAGTTCAGTCCAACCTGACTTGAGCATCAGCTATTTCGCAAAAAGAAAATGTTAGTCTGCAGATGTGAGAAGCTGGTAGAGGCATGGTTCTCATCGCAGCTAAAACAAATGACACAATTTTCTGATTTCTATTTATTAAAAATAAACACTGTCGCTGTAAGAGATTTGTGTGTCATCAGTTGATACAGAGCAGAACTGTGGTTCACACCGAAAGATATTCACAGATTCGGCTTTTCCGGCTCAATAACTCATCAGTGGAACATTGCCCCTAGAAAACCAACACCTCTCTGCAACCACAGCAAGGCAGACAGTGAGCAACACTCGTATTTTCCTCGAACCGAGCCTAACACCGCGCTGGGAGACTTGCATTGGCCTCTATGCAGAGATCGCTGCTCCTCAAATGCGTAGGAACCGTCTGCAAATTGCAACACCAGAAAAATATGATGGAGAAATATTCAATAGCGTCGCCAAGGAGATGTGTATTGTCATTAAAATCATTGTATGTGTATGTGATGTCACGTTTTTCATATTACTTTTATTGGATTGGAAATTAATTTAAAAAAAATTGGAATTTCCCAAAGACTATAGCCTAAATAGCCAAATATTCAGTGAAATATACAAAAAATGGTCAATAACTTCATTATAGCATGTTGTAGTGCCAACAAACTCATAGCACACATAGATCACCTCATCTTGATCATACTACAACTATTACTTTAAGAAAATTCACTTAAATAAATTTTATATGATTTTTTTACCATTAAAATATGCATAAAATGGTCAATAACTTCATTATAGCATGTTGTAGTGCCAACAAACCCATAGCACACATAGATCACCTCATCTTGAATCTTTTGAATAAACATAACATTGCCTTTATTGATGCAGACAAGCTTATACTAATAACTCTGTATTACAACCAAATAATATTAAACTTTTCCTTTACTGTTTGCAGTGTGTCACAACCTGAGATCAGACACCATTACATGAGCACACAAAAAAGTCTTACAGCTTGCAATATCACATAAAATAAAATCACAATTATTAATAAAAATCCCAATATTAAAGAAGCCCTTACAGCTGCACACAAAATCCTGTTCACCTGAATATCATTTTCTGTCTTGTTTCTTGCATTATGAGGGAGACTGCAGTGGGAATTACCTGCAGGCTCCACATCACTCCAACATATCTTAGTTCTAGTTAGTATTTTAATTAAACTATGATTTTATGTATAGTAGATTCATAATACATTTGGAATATTGTAATCTTAAGTACACTCACAAGTAGACCTACTTTTTCTGTTACTGAATGCTTAAACAACTTGACTTTATATAACTTAAAATGTTCCGACTATTGTAAATTTAAGTTGACTTTATCAAAACAAATTAAATGAATAACCAAAACCACTTGATGCAAATGGTTTATGTACTACCGACTTCACCAAGGTTTACAGTAGTTCCATCTACAAAGAAAAAACCATAAAGTCCACACAATATAGCATGCCCCCAAACATGCAATATTCATATTCTCATGTTAATCTTTGAGTTTTAACTAATTTTATTTCCCACACTCTCAAACATAAATAATTCAGTATTTGGTTACAGTCAGAGGCTGCACGGTGGCGCAGTTGGTAGCACTGTTGTCTTGCCACTATGGAATAAGCGGTAGAAAACGACTGACTGGTTACAGTCAGCAAATGTTACCTAGAGACTCTAGTTATTGCACAACACACAGTACCAAGGGGTTTCATCTCAATGCATTCAGTGTGGAACCATCGCTCACAGGTTTCACACTGTATCTACAGCATGTTTATCTTTGTAAAACTTTTGATGTGAAGAAATTCATAGAGAATAAAATATTGTTAGGCACTGCATTTAACGTATTATTGTTTATCAAGTTAAAATTGATTATATTAATCTATTAAACCTTTTTGTCTCACCCAAAGGGCAGCTATGACAGGATGGAGCAGGTCCCCATTTCCACAGAAGGAGCAGAACATATATATACCTTGAATCTTAAAAGAAACAAAGAGTATAAAATAACCTATGGTTATTATTAGTTATAAAATAAATAAATGTTTACAAAAACTAATCTTTTATCACCTGATCCTTTGAGAATTTCTTCTGCCATGTCTTGTCTCAGTTTTTTAATACATCTTTTAGATGATTCAACGTGGAAGTTCTTTGGTATGTTGGGAAATTCAATCACCGTCATCTTGGCCATCTGTATGAAAGGCAAACAAGCACATGTATTATGTTTGATCCCACACTGTAAAATATTTATTTATCAACAATACCAAAAATGGTGTGTATAATTACCTCCATGACAAAAACCCCACAGCTGCTCCCATCTTTCTGGAAGGTGTGGGTTATCGTCCCAGGCTGCCACTTGATGTTAACCGTCTGCTTTGCCAAGTCTATTCCGGTGCATCTTGAAGTACTGTCTACGGGAATCAAGCATCATTTATTTTGAATTACCAAGGTTTGTATTGTTCTGCTGTAAAAAACGCTGGTGTAAAATGTCAGTTTTTAAAAATACTGAAAAACAATACTGAAATCTTTAGCCAGCCTTCATGGAGTCCACGGCCTCATTTGACCCTTGCAGAAGATCGACCACAAAAATGTGGTTTGAAAGGGCATGGAGATACTGTTTGAACAAGGTGCCTATTACTGAACAACAATCACATTCAAACAGTAACAAGAAAGGCAACAATGTTATATAAACATATAGTATGAATTAATACACAATAGTACAACATTAACTCAACTTTGAAATGTATCTAAGAAACAGTGTTTTACAGTGATAGTAAAATTATGGTTACAAGTCATGAAGAAAATTTATAAAACATTGTACTTAATATTGGGGAATTGGAAAGCTCTCCATATATTCTGATACACCAAATATTAAGCTACGAAATGAGAACCACAAGGACATTTAAAATGTAAAATAATGTCTAAAATAAACCCAACGTATAATTTGGTCATTTAAAATTGGACTGTAATGGGACTTCTCATAACTGTTACTGCTTGTTTGCTCTTCAATATATAACAAATAACACATTGTTCATTTATTTATTAATGTATTATGAATCTACTATACATAAAATCATAGTTTAATTAAAATACTAACTAGAACTAAGATATGTCATTCCAGTTAATTTCTTCTTTTGTCAGTGAGCAAGTTGGAGTGATGTGGAGCCTGCAGGTAATTCCCACTGCAGTCTCCCTCATAATGCAAGAAACAAGACAGAAAATGATATTCAGGTGAACAGGATTTTGTGTGCAGCTGTAAGGGCTTCTTTAATATTGGGATTTTTATTAATCATTGTGATTTTATTTTATGTGATATTGCAAGCTGTAAGACTTTTTTGTGTGCTCATGTAATGGTGTCTGATCTCAGGTTGTGACACACTGCAAACAGTAAAGGAAAAGTTTAATATTATTTGGTTGTAATACAGAGTTATTAGTATAAGCTTGTCTGCATCAATAAAGGCAATGTTATGTTTATTCAAAAGATTCAAGATGAGGTGATCTATGTGTGCTATGAGTTTGTTGGCACTACAACATGCTATACTGGAGTTATTGACCATTTTATGCATATTTTAATGGTAGAAAAATCATATAAAATTTATTTAAGTGAATTTTCTTAAAGTAATAGTTGTAGTATGATCAAGATGAGGTGATCTATGTGAGCTATGAGTTTGTTGGCACTACAACATGCTATAATGAAGTTATTGACCATTTTATGCATATTTTAATGGTAGAAAAATCATATAAAATTTATTTAAGTGAATTTTCTTAAAGTAATAGTTGTAGTATGATCAAGATGAGGTGATCTATGTGTGCTATGAGTTTGTTGGCACTACAACATGCTATAATGAAGTTATTGACCATTTTATGCATATTCTAATGGTAAAAAAATCATATAAAATTTATTTAAGTGAATTTTCTTAAAGTAATAGTTGTAGTATGATCAAGATGAGGTGATCTATGTGTGCTATGAGTTTGTTGGCACTACAACATGCTATAATGAAGTTATTGACCATTTCATGTATATTTTACTGAATATTTGGCTATTTAGGCTATAGTCTTTGGGAAATTCCAATTTTTTAAAAATTAATTTCCAATCCAATAAAAGTAATATGAAAAACGTGACATCACATACACATACAATGATTTTAATGACAATACACATCTCCTTGGCGACGCTATTGAATATTTCTCCATCATATTTTTCTGGTGTTGCAATTTGCAGACGGTTCCTACGCATTTGAGGAGCAGCGATCTCTGCATAGAGGCCAATGCAAGTCTCCCAGCGCGGTGTTAGGCTCGGTTCGAGGAAAATACGAGTGTTGCTCACTGTCTGCCTTGCTGTGGTTGCAGAGAGGTGTTGGTTTTCTAGGGGCAATGTTCCGCTGATGAGTTATTGAGCCGGAAAAGCCGAATCTGTGGATATCTTTCTAACTTTACCGACGTTTGAAATGGTTGCAGCTGTAACCATTTCAAACTTGATGTCTGAACACCTCCAGAAACTGTTTAACAGTTTAAAGCAACTGTAAGTCACAGTTAGACTGAAAGATAACAGATGTGTGACATTTCGGGGAACTTGTCCAACTCCGTGGTGCGAAGTTTCCTGCGGAGTAAACGGTAAAAAAAGGAGATTAGTTTCCTTGCGGAAGCTGTAGAGTAGCTCTGCAGTCAAACATGGACCAGTTTCCGCGCAGTGCAGATTTCTGCTGATGTAAAAACACAGAAACTAATCGTTTCTAATAAGTCCATCAGAAGAGCAGAGAAGGGAATATCCGTGACAGTATAAAGCTGTATAGGACTGATCCGTTTATCTTCTACGGAAGAGTATTACTGTCACGTTATAAACTGATACTTATATTGTACAAACGTGATAATTATATTGTACAAACGTGATACTTATATTGTACAAACGTGATAATTATATTGTACAAACGTGATAATTATATTGTACAAACGTGATACTTATATTGTACAAACGTGATAATTATATTGTACAAACGTGATACTTATATTGTACAAACGTGATAATTATATTGTACAAACGTGATAATTATATTGTACAAACGTGATAATTATATTGTACAAACGTGATAATTATATTGTACAAACGTGATACTTATATTGTACAAACGTGATAATTATATTGTACAAACGTGATAATTATATTGTACAAACGTGATAATTATATTGTACAAACGTGATACTTATATTGTACAAACGTGATACTTATATTGTACAAACGTGATACTTATATTGTACAAACGTGATAATTATATTGTACAAACGTGATACTTATATTGTACAAACGTGATACTTATATTGTACAAACGTGATACTTATATTGTACAAACGTGATACTTATATTGTACAAACGTGATAATTATATTGTACAAACGTGATACTTATATTGTACAAACGTGATACTTATATTGTACAAACGTGATAATTATATTGTACAAACGTGATACTTATATTGTACAAACGTGATACTTATATTGTACAAACGTGATACTTATATTGTACAAACGTGATAATTATATTGTACAAACGTGATACTTATATTGTACAAACGTGATAATTATATTGTACAAACGTGATACTTATATTGTACAAACGTGATACTTATATTGTACAAACGTGATACTTATATTGTACAAACGTGATAATTATATTGTACAAACGTGATAATTATATTGTACAAACGTGATACTTATATTGTACAAACGTGATACTTATATTGTACAAACGTGATACTTATATTGTACAAACGTGATACTTATATTGTACAAACGTGATACTTATATTGTACAAACGTGATACTTATATTGTACAAACGTGATAATTATATTGTACAAACGTGATAATTATATTGTACAAACGTGATACTTATATTGTACAAACGTGATACTTATATTGTACAAACGTGATACTTATATTGTACAAACGTGATACTTATATTGTACAAACGTGATAATTATATTGTACAAACGTGATAATTATATTGTACAAACGTGATACTTATATTGTACAAACGTGATACTTATATTGTACAAACGTGATACTTATATTGTACAAACGTGATACTTATATTGTACAAACGTGATACTTATATTGTACAAACGTGATAATTATATTGTACAAACGTGATACTTATATTGTACAAACGTGATACTTATATTGTACAAACGTGATACTTATATTGTACAAACGGGATACTTATATTGTACAAACGTGATACTTATATTGTACAAACGTGATACTTATATTGTACAAACGTGATAATTATATTGTACAAACGTGATAATTATATTGTACAAACGTGATAATTATATTGTACAAACGTGATAATTATATTGTACAAACGTGATACTTATATTGTACAAACGTGATACTTATATTGTACAAACGTGATAATTATATTGTACAAACGTGATACTTATATTGTACAAACGTGATACTTATATTGTACAAACATGATAATTATATTGTACAAACGTGATACTTATACTGTACAAATGTGATACTTATATTGTACAAACATGATAATTATATTGTACAAACGTGATACTTATACTGTACAAATGTGATACTTATATTGTACAAACGTGATACTTATATTGTACAAACGTGATAATTATATTGTACAAACGTGATACTTATATTGTACAAACGTGATACTTATATTGTACAAACGTGATAATTATATTGTACAAACGTGATACTTATATTGTACAAACGTGATACTTATATTGTACAAACGTGATAATTATATTGTACAAACGTGATACTTATATTGTACAAACGTGATACTTATATTGTACAAACATGATAATTATATTGTACAAACGTGATACTTATACTGTACAAATGTGATACTTATATTGTACAAACGTGATACTTATATTGTACAAACGTGATACTTATATTGTACAAACGTGATACTTATATTGTACAAACGTGATACTTATATTGTACAAACGTGATACTTATATTGTACAAACGTGATACTTATATTGTACAAACGTGATACTTATATTGTACAAACGTGATACTTATATTGTACAAACGTGATAATTATATTGTACAAACGTGATACTTATATTGTACAAACGTGATACTTATATTGTACAAACATGATAATTATATTGTACAAACGTGATACTTATACTGTACAAATGTGATACTTATATTGTACAAACGTGATACTTATATTGTACAAACGTGATACTTATATTGTACAAACGTGATAATTATATTGTACAAACGTGATAATTATATTGTACAAACGTGATAATTATATTGTACAAACGTGATACTTATATTGTACAAACGTGATAATTATATTGTACAAACGTGATACTTATATTGTACAAACGTGATAATTATATTGTACAAACGTGATACTTATATTGTACAAACGTGATAATTATATTGTACAAACGTGATACTTATATTGTACAAACGTGATACTTATATTGTACAAACATGATAATTATATTGTACAAACGTGATACTTATACTGTACAAATGTGATACTTATATTGTACAAACGTGATAATTATATTGTACAAACGTGATACTTATATTGTACAAACGTGATACTTATATTGTACAAACGTGATACTTATATTGTACAAACGTGATAATTATACTGTACAAATGTGATACTTATACTGTACAAACGTGATACTTATATGGTACAAAAAGTGGCTTGATGTTTTTGGCCCTACTCACTTTAATATTAAAATGAAAGCAACAAAACATGACTAATAAAAGAAAAATACTTTGTGTCAAAAACTGACTGGAAAACCGCCATCAAAGCTGAGGTTGACAAAACAGTTTAGCTGCATTTAACACATAATGCACAGTAAATCACTTAACAGTGAAAGTGAACCTAACGCCTTAAAGTCGCCTCTCTCTGCAAACCTTCACTTGTTGCAACTGATGCTGAAATAAAAATGCCATCAGCTGCATCACACTCTGGATTTCAATTCCTGAACAGGTTTCATATTTGCTGAGTTAAGCAAACATGTTTAGTTTAATCTTAGCTCTGTTGTCTCTACGGGACATGAGGCTTTATCTCATGTTGAAAGTGGGGAAATTAAAATTTTGTGGTTTCCTTTATTGGCAAACAGATGGCTTTCACTTTAGAATGGTGCTAAAAATGTCAGTAGCAGACTGCAGAGTTGGCTCATCTGGCAGAAGCTGCCATGCTTGAAAGGAAGTGTATGTTTATTTTCTCTTTAACAAACCCTCAAGATTTGCTTTTGCCTCTGCAGGAAATAAAGAAGAAAGTTTAAGTTTCGTCTTATCTTGAAGCTCAGGAGAATTGAAACAAAGTGGAGTATTTTAATCTGAACTAACCTCAGGTGGTTTCAGACAGGCCCGATGTAGCTCTGAGCAGAAACACCAACAAGGTTTTTCAAGTGTTCTGCATCAGCGGTTCTCCTGGATCTCTAATGTTTTTTTTGTTGGACTTTGGTACTTTTAAAAAAGGCAATCATTTTCTAAACAGATCCCTAAAAATAAGAAACCGTAACAAGTTTGAGGACAAAAGACAAAGTGGCCGATGTTGAAATGATCTTCAGTGGATGAACAGCATCCATGAGTTGCATCTTCAAGTAACGGGAAACACAAATCCAGCAAAGACATGACGCTGGACCTGAGAGATGATCATCCTCCAGCTAATCTACTGCATTCCAGGTGTTTGGTTAAGAGCACTTTGGGAATATTTTACAGATTTCACAAAAGGGTTCGAAATAAATTGTTTCTCTTAAAGGCTGCTGGTAAAGTGTCTGAAGACACAGTAGTTCATCTCTTTGGTTTAGGAGCCGTTTTATGCCTGAATGAGGTGAGATTTAGGTGGCTTAACGAACAAAAACAACTTTCCCCTGGAAATTCTCCAGAACCGGACTCAAAATGAGTGAAAGTATAGCAAAAATCCAGAGAGAAACTTTTTAAAGGCCTTCATAAAAACCAAAGAACAATGGATCAGTTTACAGACGACAAGGTGTGGCTCATAGTTTGTGTTTTTTTACGGTACTCATTTAGATCAGGGTTCATTCCAAGATTTCATCTTCTGAATTATGAATAAACTTAATCTTTACTGATAGGACTTTTTCAAACTGAAATCTTTAGTTTTCTTGCTGGTCAGAGGTTCAGTTACTGACCTTCAGAACCGGCTCTGTCGTTTGCAGTTATTGTAATACAGCTGATCCAGTTTGCACAAACGATTTTACGGTTTGGCTGCATGGTGGTGCAGTGGTCAGCACCTCCAGGGAGGCCAGCTTCCTTCCATGGTCCATAGACATGCATGTTGAGCTAACTGGTCACTGTAAATTGTGTGTTCATGCATGGTTTTGTATGAGAAAGTTCTCAAATTTATTTAAAATATGAAATTCAGTTTACACGAGAGAAAAATATTCATTTCATTACAAAAGGAAAGACGGTGTGGAAATATAAATGCCTTATTATTAGTAGCTAAGACTAAGATATATTTGTGACTTTGCTGCAAATAGATTGATTATTATCAGGAGTTTTTAGTTATGATAGTTAGGAAAAAAACATAACAGTAGCCTCTAGTATTATAGAGTCCAGTTTTTACACAATTAATGTTTATTATTCAAGGTTAAAGCTTGCAGATGTTTTCTGTCTGTATCTTGAGATGGTACTCCTCTCCCTGAAGATTCCTGAAGACAATTCTTTAATTAAATGATGAAATGTATCTCTGTTTCTTTGATACTGTTGCTGGGGAGACATCCACAGACAGAATGACTGTGTATGTGTACTGCATGACAGCGTGGGGTATAAAATGTAATGTAACACAGCCCCCAGTGAGACAACACACAGACGTTTCCAGGTAGCAGTGTAAGTGTGATGTCTCCCTCTCTGAATTCAGATTGGTTTTAATAAACTTGTGGAAACGTACAACTGATCTCTGACTGAAGATTATCCTTTGGGATGCGAAATAAAAAGAGTCGATGAGAGGTGAAGAGTAATGTAAGAGTTAACGGACGGCCAGTAAAGTTTTTCTATCTTGACAACAGATGTGGTGTTTTTGTCTCGATCTTTCTTCAGTACATTTATTTCAACCCCATCTTAGCAGTTCTTAAAACTCTCTGAAAAAAAAAAAGCAAAACAAAAGCTTTTTTCCAGCTTTTTCTGTTTAGGTTGTTAGCATACACTCGTCATGGTGGCCTTTTTCTTTAATTTTCTAAATCTGTTGTCCTGGAGTTAAACCATTGTTGTGTGTTATTAGAAATTAGAGATTCATCTTATCATCATTTTATGTTTCAGGTTCATATCCAGATATTAATAACTTGTTTGTGGCCTACCAGTCATACATCCACAAACCAAAATCAATAACTAATTAAGCAAAAACACAGTATAGGTACAATAAATAATAAATACAAACAACTAAAACCTTTAGGCATCAGCAGCCTAATGGCAGAGGGAATGAGAGATTTAGAGCAGTGGTGCCCAAACTTTCAAAGTTAACGAACTCAGGGGACATTTTCTTTTTCAAATTAAATACACAAAATAATTTTATTGTGAATTCTTTTCTGTCTGTTTAGGTTGTTAGCATACACTCTTCTGGGTGTTCAATTGTGTGTTCATGCATGGTTTTGTATCTCTGAGTTCCCCTGTGATGGGCTAGCTCTCTATAAGGGTATCGTTTATGGTTTCACCAGAAATCTTTGACTAACCCCTTTCTTGTTGCTGGAAAAACCAGTTTTTGTTATTAACATCAAACTGACATCAAACAATTTCACTTGGTTCTAGCATTTTGTTTCAGATCATGAAGAATCTCTTGCTGCATATTAAGCCCCTCTCTTTAGGATATTTGCAGTAATTTTCCTTCTTTGAAATATACAGGGGTTGGACAATGAAACTGAAACACCTGGTTTTCGACCACAATAATTTATTAGTATGGTGTAGGGCCTCCTTTTGCGGCCAATACAGCGTCAATTCGTCTTGGGAATGACATATACAAGTCCTGCACAGTGGTCAGAGGGATTTTAAGCCATTCTTCTTGCAGGATAGTGGCCAGGTCACTACGTGATACTGGTGGAGGAAAACGTTTCCTGACTCGCTCCTCCAAAGTGGCTCAATAATATTTAGATCTGGTGACTGTGCAGGCCATGGGAGATGTTCAACTTCACTTTCATGTTCATCAAACCAATCTTTCACCAGTCTTGCTGTGTGTATTGGTGCATTGTCATCCTGATACACGGCACCGCCTTCAGGATACAATGTTTGAACCATTGGATGCACATGGTCCTCAAGAATGGTTCGGTAGTCCTTGGCAGTGACGCGCCCATCTAGCACAAGTATTGGGCCAAGGGAATGCCAGGATATGGCAGCCCAAACCATCACTGATCCACCCCCATGCTTCACTCTGGGCATGCAACAGTCTGGGTGGTACGCTTCTTTGGGGCTTCTCCACACCGTAACTCTCCCGGATGTGGGGAAAACAGTAAAGGTGGACTCATCAGAGAACAATACATGTTTCACATTGTCCACAGCCCAAGATTTGCGCTCCTTGCACCATTGAAACCGACGTTTGGCATTGGCATGAGTGACCAAAGGTTTGGCTCTAGCAGCCCGGCCGTGTATATTGACCCTGTGGAGCTCCCGACGGACAGTTCTGGTGGAAACAGGAGAGTTGAGGTGCACATTTAATTCTGCTGAGATTTGGGCAGCCATGGTTTTATGTTTTTTGGATACAATCCGGGTTAGCACCCGAACATCCCTTTCAGACAGCTTCCTCTTGCGTCCACAGTTAATCCTGTTGGATGTGGTTCGTCCTTCTTGGTGGTATGCTGACATTACCCTGGATACCGTGGCTCTTGATACATCACAAAGACTTGCTGTCTTGGTCACAGATGCGCCAGCAAGACGTGCACCAACAATTTGTCCTCTTTTGAACTCTGGTATGTCACCCATAACATTGTGTGCATTTCAATATTTTGAGCAAAACTTTGCTCTTACCCTGCTAATTGAACCTTCACACTCTGCTCTTACTGGTGCAATGTGCAATCAATGAAGACTGGTTACCAGGCTGGTCCAATTTAGACATGAAACCTCCCACACTAAAATGACAGGTGTTTCAGTTTCATTGTCCAACCCCTGTATATATTCAGCATTTTCTAATCTAACCGCATTGACGCATTGCATCAGGATGTGCCAAATCAACTTGTCAAACTTCACACATTTTGTGCTTGAATCAGTAGGTTTTATTGTTACTATGAAGGTGTTAAGTATAATTTTTATGTAAAAGCATTTGGGTGTGAAATACTCAGAAAACAACTCCTGCGAAGTGTGGTATTACTGGCACTGATTGTGAAATTGTGACTCTCTCCTGGAATGATTTTTTTTCTAGCTGCTAGTCAGCACAAAATGAGCATTTATGATTAAGATCAAACCTGATCAAAATCGGTTTCAGTTGTTGTTTTTTTTGTTGCATTTCTGCAAACAGGTCTTAATGTGTTCAGCAGCGCGGGCCCAGCATTGTCACGTTTGTTGTTTCTAAGTTGTCCGACATTCTCTCTTGGAGACAGGTCAGAACTGCAGGACGGCCAGAGCAAATACTGAACCCTCCTCTTCCTCAGCAAGGCCTCTGGACTGTGTAGGAAACTTTAAAAATGCATCCAAGATCCTGGAAAAGATGTGGTCTTGTTCTAAATTCTCTGCTGAAGTTGCCTTCAATAATGCTGCCATCCCAGAAGTGGAGCTGAACTTTGCCGAGGACACCAACAGACCCCCATCGCAGAGCTAAGCTGGTTGCTGACAACATGCTGCAAGCTCTTTGTTATCGTAGGTCAATTTTTTCCAATTAAGGTTTGGAATACATGGCGCAAAGCGTAGCGGTAGAGCACAACCCATAAACAGAGGTCTTGGTCCTTGACTCATCTGTCACAGGTTCGAGTCCCAACCCTGGAGGCCTGTGCTGAATGTCTTTCCCTCTCTCCACCCTACTTCCTGTCTGCTCGCTTTTGAAAAAATAACAAAAATAAAGGCCATGAGTGCCGCAAAAAATCTTTCAGAATACAGATCAGCCAGACCACAAATCGTGTTCTTATTGTGCGACGGTCCGAACTCAGAACTGGACAGCTGAAGGGAAACACATTATATTACCAAAAGTGCACACACATGAAACGAAGTGGCATCCCATTCTTGATCCATAAAGTTTATGTTTAACTGTCCCACCCTTTGCAACTTTTACAATTCTCTCCACAAGGTTTAAGTGTGTATTTATGGTCATTTCTGATCATCCTCTAGAGGCGTATTTTTGAGGTCAGACCCTGAGGTTGGACGAGAAGGCGTGGCTTGCAGGTTCCGCTCTAATTCACCCCAAAGGTGTTGAGTTTTTCAGCACCTCAGGTTGAGGTCAGAACTTTGTGCAGGCCAGTCAGGTTCTTCCACACCGAACTCTCTTATCCATGTCTTAATGGACTTGGCTTTGTACACTGGTGCCCAGTCAAATTGGAACATGAAAGGGCCATTCCCCACTCTGTTCCCACAGAGTTATGTGCATGAAATAGTCAAAATGTCTTGGTATTAGGGTCATCATCATATCGAAATTACCATATAATCAAAACTACAAAAGTTATTCTTAAAGGTTTCTCATTTGCTACTTCTCCATGAGTTGCAGGGCTTCTTCAGAATATCTGCAAACATCTGAAGTTGATCAGGGGTCCCAACTTTTTTCTATGAGACTTTGGTATTTATTGGTATATTGGGCTCAATTTAAAGCCTTATTTTCATGTATGGGAAGTATGCTTTCATTTAGCAGGGTGGTTACTTTCACTCTAAATAACTACTTACCAGAACAAGAAGTGGTAGAGACCCCTGAGGGAAATGCTGCAATGTAGGCCTGCTTCACTTTGGTTTCTGGTACTCTGTAGTAACATCAGACCAGTATTTTCTCTTCCTCATTTCTGATTCTAATGGGGTTCAGCCCAGGCTCAAGCCTAACTCATTTAATTATATTTTTTCAGAGGTAAACAGCTTCTGGTGTATTTTCAGTTTATTGACCCATATTTTATTTATTTCTTTGTATGAGGAAATCATCTCTCTTACTTCTCTATTCCGTAGAAGTGGTAAGGAGAGAAGTTCAGTGAAAAGAGGGTATCAGCGATAGAAAACTGTCTTGTTTTGAATCTTTATCTGTGCTGAATCCAAAATACTGTAGAATTATACTTATAATTTAATAGACTTTCATGAGCTTCAGATGGTCGGAGTCCCAACTGCAGCTTTCTTTTAATGGTTAAGAAGTAAAAAATTGGGTTCAAGGAAGGAGAATCAGTGAAGCTTCGACAGGATCTTTGGTGGCAAAGCCTCACTGATCTTCAAAGAGGGCAAAAACTAAACCTCCCCCAAAATAAAGACTTACTGTAGCATAAACTGCTTGAAAGGTCCATTCTGCTTTTGTTAGAAGACACAGAGCTTCCCAGTCTGCTGCAGATGGGAATGTGTGGGCTACAACCAGTGTTCCCATTTTGACTCATAACCACGAGTATGAGTGAAAGGTGACAAGACGTCCGCATGAAAATTACTTTGTGCATCTTTGTAAACTCAAATTTCAAATGTATTTTTGTATTTATTTCATTAATATTTAAATAAAGACGTGACCGGCCAAAAACAGCCATAAAAAGATTTTGCATCCAGTGTTTAAAGGTCAGAAGTACTGGTCTGATCTGGACATTGATATGCTCATTTAAACTCAATAAATCAGTCTCATAATCTCAGAATCCATCAAAAATCGGTCTAAAGGAGGAAGTCCTTCCAGACCTGTAACTGACCTCCATTACAAAGTGAAGAAGCAGAATTCTCAGGATTAAAATTAATTTTAATACAACAACAGTTAAACTTCATTTCAAATTGAAAGATTAACATAAAAACAGGTGGAACTAGCAATCAATGTATTTAATATTATATTTTTTTATTTGTCAAACTAAAAATCTATTAAATAATTATTTAATTAGGCTAAAGAAACAAAAACATATCTAAAGAATAAAGATTTTAGTGCTAATTATGGACAGAACATGAGATAGTCTGGGTAACACCACTGTAAATTATTCAAATTTCTTAATTTCTTTTTTATGTTAAAGGCTGTATTCATTCTTTAATGATGCTTAGATGAGTTAAATAATCACAGCTCATCCCTACATAAAGCTTGTCTATAATTATAAAAAAGCTGCACCTTTTCCCAATTTGTTTTCAGTTTACTTCTTCTAAAGTTTATATATTTATCTTTGTGGACAGTAGACAAAAATTACAGCAGATTATTATTTGCATTAAATAAAATTCTGCTTGGTAAAGATATAAAAATATACCCATAGAAGAAACTCTCCAAATTTAGTTCATTCAGCAAAATCCCCAGAAAACATCAAGATGCCACAAGTTTTACAACTTAGTTTTTTTCTCTGTTCAGACGGGAAGAGAGCAAATTTCCTATATGCTTACTTCTACTTCCTCATTTGCAGCTTTATAAACCCAGACCCGACTTCAATCACTCACACATTGTTGCCACATCCTCACCGGTGCTGGAAGCCCAAAACATCTGCCAAGATGAACAAAGCTCTGATCCTCCTGGTTGCTCTGACTCTCTACTGCTGCATCCCTGTGCTGCATGGTGAGAAAATGCTCACCCAAACCTGGGATTTTATTTCAATAAGCTGACAATTTTATTTTAACTTGGCTTATAACTTTTCTGTTATTTCAGGAGTTTATTTCTTTATTTTGTAACTACTGGTTTGCTTTTTTGCCATTAGAAAACATAACCTACATTCATTCAATTAAGTTGCTGCTAAATGTGTGAATAAAGCTAAGATATTAATTAATGTAATAAAGAAATTAGATTTTTTTCTGCAGCTTCTTCCAGGTCAGGATGTCGCTGCTCAAAGACAATCTTGCATCGTATCTCTGTCAACAACGTGGCGAAGGTCGAGGTGACCCCTCCTTCAGGACGGTGTCGCCGTGCAGAAAGAGTGTAAGTT